>NW_026858059.1:0-248990 GCF_026571515.1 Ruditapes philippinarum
CTTGTGTTCATCTTAAAAGTGTCAACAACCAAAATAAAATGTAAATAATGACCCCCTTTAAAAATATACTTCAAGTTGATAGTATATTTTTAAAGGGGATCATTATTTACATTTTTTTGTTTTTTTTTATAAACACAGTTTTTTTTATCAATCTGGTCATCTGGTCATATTTTTTCTTCCCAGGTCCGATACTCGTGCCAGTGATTATATGCTGATGACTCAGGAATCCTTGTGTCTCATAAATTAAATCTGAAGAAATTCTTTCTTATAACATGAGTCTTATAAGATTGCTTAATTGACTATAAATTGCCTTTGCATCTTGGCAAGACAGAGTCTATTCTTTTTTGGTTTAAGTTTCAACTTAACCTGGCCCTAGCCTCCAGGTCACATGTAATGGTACTGCTATAAAGTACACATCTTTTGTTAAGTATTTAGGTGCAAATCTGGATCAAATTCTTTTGGCGTCGCCCTTTGATGCTTTGCATCAATGCTTTTCTTGTTTTTCATAGTATGCACCCAAAATTATGTAAATATTCTGCTGTTGAAGTGATTTATTGTACAGTAAATTGAATTTATAAACAGCTTGACAATACAAGTAAAAGTGGATTAATGTAGATCAAAGTGAGGATATATGTATTGTATTGTACAAAATGTACATTTAATATATAACAAAAGACTACATTATATTATAACTGTGACAGCTTGTTATACAGCTCTGTAAAATAAATGAGTTGTTAGTTTCCTACACTGTTGTCAGTGCAATATATTGCATTTTGAAAAGTAATTAAATTAAATGCTCTCTTTTTGTAGTGTTTAATACTTAAAAAATATGAAGAAAAAGGTATACATTGATTTAAATGCTAAATTTCTTTGATATTCATTAGAAAGTATAATTGATAATACATGTATAAGGGAAGGAACTGTATGAACGAATAAAAAAGATAAAATATTGTTCAGTTTGTGAGTCTTGATCACCAGTATTGACCTGATTATCAAGATTTTAGTCTTAATCTCTCACACCCCACCCAACTTCACCCCACCCACACACGCCAGAAAGAAATGAGGAAAAAGAAACTTAAATAGGAAATTCCGAGGGTTCATTATGATTTTTTTATCTTGAGAAGATTGTTATGATTCTGTTAAAGGTGAATCCCTAAAAAAAGCCTTGTTGTGTTGGTTTTGAGCATGCTTTAAAATTCCTGGAAAAAAAAATTATTTACATTTTATTTTTAAAGCAGAGTTTATTCATTTTTTTTAAAAATTCATTCTAACTTTAATTTTGAAAAAGAGACTGTTTTTGCCGAGGCAATCAGGGTTAATGTCATGACTTTCAAAATGCAAACGTTACTTAAATTATTTCTTTAAATTTTTCCGAAAAAATTAAACCCTTTTGAATTTTAAATTTATTTAAGGTTTAATAACCCCTTTTTTAATTTGGAAACAAGTTAAAATTAAAAAAGGAAAAATTTTTAAAAGTTTTTTTGAAGAAAATTTAGGGGCCCAAAACAAATTTGTAAACCCAATTTTTCCAGAAGCCTTTTTATGAATGCCTTAAACACACGGGGTTTTTCTAAAAATAAAAAAATTTTTCATTTAATAATGTTTAAATGTTGAATACTGCTTAAGTCGGTGCTTGGGGGGGGGGGGGGGGGGGCGTAGACAGTACTAGCTTGCACTTTCCAGTACTGTCCATGATCCAGAGCCTGCAATATTTTCAATTTTGCCTTTTTGGACTTTCTTAAAGGATTCTATTTCTCTCTATTTTTGTAGCTTTAATCTGGCAGTAAAACCTACAATGTAATTTAAAGGGACTCCACTGAGGTTTTTTAACATGAATGGACTGGAAATAGTTTTTCAAGGTTAAAGTTCCATTTGATGAAGGTCTAGACCAATAACATCCTATTAATAAATAAAGATATCACATTTTTTGCTTGTATTTGGTAGTAAATTGCATGAAAAAGAATCATCATGGCAATTTCAAGCTTGAGCAGATAAGCCAGATATCATATAAAATCAGAAGAGAAATAATGATGACATTCCTAATTTAAGCCCCCCCCCCCCCCCAAAAAAAAAAAAAAAAAAGTAAATAAATAAAAAATAAATAAGATAAAAAACAAACAAACAAACAAACAAACAACAACAAAAAAAAACCCATTGAATGTTTCCATTTGTAAAAATTTATGTTTAGAACATCTCCGGCCATGCACATTTTATTAGCTTGGAGACAATGTGTCTAGAAATGCAAGTCATTTTGTTGCAAAATTTGAAATGTTTTTCCCAATTTCAAAGATAATATTCAATAGAATAAAGTACCATTTGTCTAAAATTGTTAAAATGATTCATGAAATGATGGATATTATGTAAACAAGCTAGATGTTTTATATGATAAAACTTCCTGTGGTTATATAGGGAACATATATATTATTTTATTTTATCAATTCAAATATCCTATGTCATATTGTGTTTAATCTTTAGCTGAGTTGTCATATGATTTTTAGCTCACTGGAGCATTATGTACAGAGCATATGATCTTTGGTTACTTCTCTACAAAATTTCTGAAAATTTTATTATATATTTCCTGTTATGCTCCACAAAATGAAAATAAAAAAAGATAAAAATAATTTTTTCCAAATTTTAAGATTAAAAAAATTTAATTTTAAAAATTTTAAATTGGGGGCCCCAAAAAAAACCAATGCCCCAGTAAAGAGCAAATTTTTAAGGCACCCGTCAAATTTTCCCATAATCTTTTTTAGTGGGACCACTGTACACCTTTCCATCTGGCAGTGTAATATGACAAGCCCGTATATTCTTTTTTGGCTGACCACTTTTAATTTGTGCTTCTGAAGATTGAGTGGTTTTGTGCAGTCTGACCCGCTTGTAATCTGTTTCCGACCTGATTTTAATCTGTGCTGTTTACATTTTACAGCCTGAAATCTGGCATTCTGACCACTCCCTAATTTTGTGAGTTGGCCTGCTGTTGTCCAGTCGACACCTTTTCAGTTTGACCAGCTTGAATCTTGGGTTTTTGTACATCTGGCCTTTGGGGCAGATTGTAATTCTGTGCCAATGTGAACCCGCATGTACAACTGTGTAGTCTGTAGAATCTGACCAGGCCATACATGTACATCTGTGCTGTCTAACCAGCCTGTACATCTGTGCTGCCTGGAAAGCTTGTATATCTGTGCTGTCTGATCAGCTTGTACATCTGTGCTGTCTGACCAGCTTGTACACCTATGCTGCCTGACCGGCTTGTACATCTGTGCTGTCTAACCTGAGCCTGTACATCTGTGCTGTCTGACCAGCTTGTACACCTGTGCAGTGTCTGACCAGCTTTTTTTTTAACTATGTTATTAATTAAAACTCTATTTTTGTAGGATATTAAAATCTAGGACACTTCAAATAGTCTGCTCTAAATATGGGCAAGAGTATTATAAAAATCCAGCAGGTTAAATGTTATTGTTTGCATTTAGCCTGGGATTGATTAAAGCTGTTCATATGGGGAAGATATTTTCTTATGTATAGCTAATATAATGATAAGCTCCACAATATTGACTTGTTCAAAGAATAACCTAAAGAAGTTTTTTTTGTGACACATAATTTTGTTATGTCAATATTTGTATTAGCCTATAAGGAAAAATTGTCATGAGAGACCCTTAGTAAAATAATAGATCTTATCTGTCATTTTTTTGCTATTGGATAAAAAGCTACCACAAGTTTGTTTGATATTTCATATACAAGTTTATTTGCAGTATTCAAGTACATTATAAATTGTAGAATTTAGCTGTCATTTATTATAGATATACACAAAGAATCACTGTTCACTCTATGAAAAATTTAAGCTTTTATCAAACAGACATGAAATTTAGAGGTTCATTAGAACATATTTAAGTTTTCCATATAGCATTTTGTTCTCTGAGCGTGCTAAAATATTCATACATTTAATTTATTCAAAGCATTAAGTCTTTCCTAATATTTTTATGTATCTCTTTTACCTTTAAAATTTATTATTTAAGTCATTGACCTGCAAGTAAACTGTTCATAACAAAAATTTAATTTCTTTTCTTGAAATGGTATAACAATATAGCGAGGTAGACATGTTTTGTTCATTTTGTAATATATTGTACAGATGTAAGGTATAAAATGTCAGACAGTAATTTCAGGTTTCTTTAAAGTACAATAAAAGTTAAAATTTCACTTTTGTCAGTGTCACAACAATTATTTATAGATTACTTCTGTCTGGATGTTTTTTTCTGAATCTAATATGTAAACAGTTTATTGACCCACATTTTTATTAAATACCATAAAGATGACTTTGAATAATTGATGTTGACTGGCTTTATTGTAAAGTTTAAAAATGTGGATACAAATTTGTTTCATCAATAAAACATTTGTAATTAAAAGATACCAGATTTTGCCACCATAATAAAGCCACTGGTCAGCTTGAACAATTGCATGCATTTTTACTAGGCGGTAGCTGAATTTATAGCTCTACTACTGGAAGGCAAACCAGAGTTATTATCATGACCCCCACAAGTCAGAATTGGCATTGGTTAACCTTTGTGGTTTCAGTTATGGTCATTAACTTCAATACTAATGAAGCTATTTCATTGAAACTTTATATGTGAATGCATGCATCTTGATAAATTCTACCTGCCACACTCATTTCAGGTCAAAAGATCAAGGTCACTAGGAATTTGTTAATAACAACTGGCTTTAAAGCAAAGTACATTGACACAAGATCTTCAATTTTTGTACATGTATGTAGATGCACCCTAATAAGGCTTCACTTCCACTCTCATTCTCAGTTCAAAGGTCTAGGTCATTGGGACCTGTTGTAAAAAAAACATTGAACTGACCATCAAAGCAAAGTGCATTTACCTAAGAATTCCCAACTTTGTACATGTATGTTGAAGCACTTTGAACTCATCTACCTGCCACACCCATTTCCAGGTCTAAATTTAAGGTCAAGGTCACTATGACATGAATAAAAATAATAAAATTGGTCATTTAATCAAAGTGTATTAACCTAGGAAACTTGAAACTTTGTATGTATAATTATGGCCTGATTAGTTCTACCTGTTCCACCCATTTTCAGCTCAGAAGGTTCAAGGTCACTTGGACCTATAATAACAAACAAAACACTGGCCATTTATTCAAAGTGCATATACTTAGGAACTTGAAACAATTTTAATTGGTGCATGTACATGTACAGTACCTTGATGAGTTCAGTGATACAGTATCTGCCAAATTACCAGTTTTCAAGTCAAAAGGTCAAAGGTTAATGTAACAGGGACAGTAAAAACAAACATTAAACTTGCCATTAAATGAAAGTGCATTTACCAAGAAATTGTGTATGATAAGTTCTTTCTGTCGTAAAGTGCTCAAAGGTCAAGGTCAAGAGAACATTGAATTCTTCCATTTTAGGATAATAATCTAACTTAGGCCAATGGAAGCTCAGCTAGTGGGTCTGAACTAATGTTCTGCCCGAATACCCACAATTATAATATGTAATGGAACTGACATGTTGATTGTACTCTGAATTGTCTTAAATTGTCATAAATCATAAAAAAATTGCTTAATAAAAGAAAAGAAAAATTTGCTAGATTTCTTGTGAAAGATTATTTTTGGTATATTTGAAACCTTCAAGCCAACTTCTCTTTTTTCAAATAAGAATTAAAAAACAACATACATGTATTTCTAAAAAAAAAAATATAACTGTTGATGCAAAATGTGCAACCTTTTTTATGCTGAAATATAATACTAAAAAAAACTGGGAGTTTACTAGTTTACATATTGTAAAGATTTTAGAACATAAATTAAATGTATTGATTTATAATACAAGTTTCTTCCCTAAAATCAAATCAACTTTTTCAACCTGTCTAATTTATCGCTATGCACTTTCTTTACTTACAAATATAGTCCTTTCAAATATAAAGAAAGTTTTATCAAGATAAGTTAATGTATCCAAGAAAAAGATTTTATCACAGAGATCAAATGTTTAGGCAAAAAGAATTAAGATTTGTAATGAAGATTAAGATAACTTGTTAGACAGCTTAAAACAGGTTTAAAACACCACTAAATAGATTATTTTACCTCATGAAGTAAAGTACAGAAATGATTAAATCACTTGTGTTTTATCAATAAAGTTTTTGTTTTTTTACTCATTGACTTTTTAGCTCACCTGAGCTTGCTCAGGGTGAGCTTTTAGGATCGGTGAATGTCCGTCGTACGTCCACAATTGCTTGTGAATACTCTAGCGGTCGCATTTTTGCCTCAATCATCATCAAACTTGGTCAGGATGCTTATCTAGTTGAAAGCTCGGATGAGTTCAAACATGGCTCATATCGGATGAAAAACTAGGTCACAAGAACTAAAAATAGAAAAACCTTGTGAACACTCTAGAGGTCACATTTTTGACCCAATCATCATCAAACTTGGTCAGGATGTTTGTCTAGGTGATAGCTCAGATGAGTTCGAACATGGGTCATCTCGAATGAAAAAGTAGGTCACAGGAGCTATAAATAGAAAAACCTTGTGAACACTCTAGTGGTCACATTTTTTAACCAATCATCATCAAACTTGGTCAGAATGCTTGTCTAGTCAATTGCTTGGATGAGTTCGAACATGGGTCATCTCTGATGAAAAACTAGGTCACACGAGCTAAAAATAGAAAAACCTTGTGAACACTCTAGTGGTCACATTTTTGACCCAATCATCATCAAACTTTGTCAGGATGCTTGTTTAGATAATAGCTCGGATGGGTTTGAATATGGGTCATCTTGGATGAAAAACTAGGTCACCGGAGCTATAAATAGAAAAATCTTGTTAACACTCTAGCGGTCACATTTTTGCATCAATCATCATCAAACTTGGTCAGGATGCTTATCTAGTTGATAGCTTGGATGAGTTCGAACATGGGTCATCTCGGATGAAAAAGTAGGTCACCGGAGCTAAAAATAGAAAAACCTTGTTAACACTCTAGCGGTCACATTTTTTGCATCAATCATCATCAAACTTGGTCAAGATGCTTGTCTAGGTGATAGCTCGGATGAGTTCGAACATGGGTCATCTCGGATGAAAAAGTAGGTCACCGGAGCTAAAAATAGAAAAACCTTGTTAACACTCTAGCGGTCACATTTTTGCATCAGTCATCATCAAACTTTGTCAAGATGTTTGTCTAGGTGATAGCTCGGATGAGTTTGAACATGGGTCATCTCGGATGAAAAAGTAGGTCACCGGAGCTAAAATAGAAAAACCTTGTTAACACTCTAGCGGTCACATTTTTGCATCAATCATCATCAAACTTGATCAAGATGCTTGTCTAGGTGATAGCTCGGTTGAATTCGAACATGGGTCATCTCGGATGAAAAACTAGGTCACAGGAGCTAAAAATAGAAAAACCTTGTTAACACTCTAGTGGTCACAATTTTGACTCAATTGTCATCAAACTTGGTCAAGATGTTTGTCTAGGTCATTGCTGGAAATAAATCAAACATGGGACATCTCGGATGAAAAACTAGGTCACAGGAGCTAAAAATAGAAAAATCTTACACTCTAGTGGCTACTGTTGTGACCCAAATATTCTGTTAATTGGCCTGAAAGTTTGTTTTGATGATTTCTAGGTCAAGTTTGAATATGTGTCACCTGGGTAAAAAACTAGGTCGCACTGCTCAAATATGGATAATCCTTGTTAACACTGTAGTGGTCACATTTTTGACTCACCTGTCATGAGACTTGGTCAGAATGCTTGTCTAGGTAATTGTTTGGATGAGTTTGATAAGTCAGGTGAGCGATCTAGGGCCATCATGGCCCTCTTGTTTTGTTTTTGAATACTTTAATTTTAATTCATTTCTGATTTGATTGGATCAAAACTGAAATGCTTTGTACATATTTACTAATTACATGTTGAGACATAAGAATTAAATTCGTGTTGGTTTTCCTCTTACTAAATTGCAATTCAAGGCCTTATGACATGAATGAATTATTTAGCTAGCTTATGAGATTTTTTTTTAAGCTTCTAAGAACATTACTCATTCTTTTTAAATTCTCTGTGTACAGTTTATTTAAACTCATAAAAATATTTTTTGTATGTAGTTTTTTTTATAATGACCAAGATGATTTGTTGGAGTTATTCTCTGTATTTTTTGCATAGTTTTTAGAAAAACATAAAACTTAATATTTCAAAATCCCTAAAAATATTTTTGTTTTGTTGCGTTAAGGTTAAAAAAAATTATGGATTTCGTAGTTTCTTTTTAATTCGGTGAGAAAAACATTGAAGGTATTTGAAAAAAAGAGAAAAGATATGGTTAATTTCCCAAGCATAATTATTGCATGTACTTGATGCTACCTGGCAAAGGAATTATGCATTGGTATATGTTTAAAACAGCATGCATAATTATCTGCAGCAAATGTTGCATAATATTGTATTTATCAAACAGGTATTTAAAACGCCCAATGTTAATTAATTTAAATTGATAAAATTGTTGATATTAATTACTTGACTTTTTTAGGTGTATTAATTTAACAATGCAAGTGATTAATTTGTTTTATGCCCAGATTATTTGTTGTTAAACTGTACTTCAATATAATTGAGAAAAAAATCCTTTTGGTTTATTACAATGTTATTTTTAAGTGTTGATGCACTCACATTCACCCCAATGCAATTACATAATGTAATGTATGCTGATAAACAAATTTATTGTAGCTCAATCCAGATTATATTTATAAATCTTGAAATATTATGAACCTTTGATGGAGGTTATAACCAGTACTTAGAAGGAACACCTTGTGATGAAACATGGTAAATTTGACCTCAGTACTGGTCTGTTCAAATTGTCAAGGGAGATAATCTTTGCTACATCGGCATGAACAGATAAATTGACTTCAAAATGCACATGTCTGTTGTTAGTGAAAGGCACATTAGAATTCACTACAGTTCAATAAAAACAATTGTAACTTAAACTAGCTTTGAGACTTTTTGTAGTGAACAGCAAAGGAAGATTTATTTATTGACTGTTAAATGGTTGGAAGTCTGAGCATGATAGATTTTTCTCACATACCCCCATTTTATTACCCTGTAGTCAATATCCACACTGAATGTAAAATGACATTTAGCACATTTTCAACAAGAACTAATTAACGTTGGACTGATTGCTAGCAGTTAAACATCTAATTGCAATGTACAAGTCTTGTAAGATTAACTATTAAATGGTGTTTAAATACATCCATTGTCAGGCTAAATTGTTCTCCGGATTGATAATCAAATCATGTACATGGTACAAAAAATTAAAGAAGAGATTCAAAATATAGAAAATTATACCAATCAAGTTATGTACATGGTACATAAAATAATAAATTCAGAAAATTATACACAAAATTTTTAAAAGTGCCGTTAAATTTAGCCCTAATTTAAGTTATTGTTTTACCTACATGATTTTTGTTTGAAACAGTTAAATCAGCTGGGATATTGAGCAACTTTAATACAGAAAACCCACTGTCATAATTTGATATTATATTCATGTTCCAGTACATCAGTAAATGAATTCTCTCATAAAATGAAGTTGTATTAATTGAACCATAGTGACTTTAACTGACCACAAAGAGCAACAGACAGCGGACATCTGTTCACACTAAAGCTTGTTATCCATATGGTAATGACATCTAATTTGACATGCATGTAGTGTCCATTTGTGAGAGGTTTGTCAATAGTAAATGAATATGATATTTCATATGTGGTCAAACATGTATACAATATATTAAGATATTCTAGATGCAGTCAAACAACTTTTATATCAGTTAAAATTGGAACTATCCATTGTCTGTTCTTCTTTTAATATTATCTGCAATTATGTTGTAATTGATAGAGATTTCTAAAGCTAAGTATTGCAAGTTTTTTTCCGGCATGGTTTTCTTTTGAAAAGAAATGAGAAAACAATACTTTTTCCTCTAAAATAACATCTCAAAAACTCAAAATACAATTAAGATTTAGATTTTGTAAATAAAAGAGACGGGCTATCCAATCTTAAAATGTCACAAACAAAAAAATATCGAGCTTTCTTGTCAATATTTGACTGGTGAATGATTTCATAGCTGCATTTTTATTTCAGACTATGTCTGATTTTTTTTCTCTTTTAAATTATAATCTTGCAAAAGGGGCCAATTCTACCAGAATTTTTATAGCCCATGGAGAATGCCCCAGGATAAATTTTCCCCAGAAAATGCAAACTTTTTTGGGAAAATAACCTTTTACAAGTAAAATTTTTTTTCTTTTAAAAAACTACAGTGTTCATTTTTTTCTATGGGTTGAATTTTTCTAAAGGCAATAATTCACTTCCCCAGGGGGAAAAAGGGAAAAAATGTTAATAAATTCTGTTCCCAGCTTTGACAAGAAAAAAATGTTTTACCCAAAGGACCCATAGCAAGTGAAAAAAGTATAAAATTTCGGTCTGTTTCCCTTCATTATGAGGGAAAATTTTAGGAAAATCAAAATTTTTAAAATCAAGTCCTGTATTCCTGAAAAGGGCCCAAAAACCTATTAGCTTTTTACACTTTTTTTGATAATCGAAGATTTTGTGTGACTTGACACCCGCAAAAAAAATCCTTGTAAATATTATCACTGACAAAGTAAATTTGGCTTTCTACATGTAAATATCACAATATTTGTTGCTACAGTTATTTAGCCTTGCTTAGAGCCTAAGACATTTAATCTTATTTTTTGATTCCCAAAAAATATTTGGTGTAATATCATATCTTCTTTACCATTGTGCAATTACATGTATATACATGTAAATGTATAATTAGTATGTAAAAAACTTAATTGAAACTGTAAGGATATCATGTCTTAAAAGAAATAATCTTGCAGCAGTTGAGTCCTAATAGTTGTCAATAGTTATTATCTGGAACTCGGCAAATGTGGTTTTTCCAAGCTCAATCCCCTGGTACAAACAAACTAAACCATTATAGCTTCAAGCTGCATGGACAACCGTTCACAATAGATTAGTGAATCTGTTGCGCTTATTTTCTAAACTGAAACTGTAAAAGTTTGTTTGTACCGCCGGATTAGATGGAAAAACCCAAATTATTCTTAATTCCGAAGTAAGTCTATTGACATATATATGGTAATGTGAATTGCCTGCCCTCAGAATTCAAGCATTATATTCTCCTTAATTAAGTGGATTTTTTTGTACATTTCAGAGCTGGCAGAAGATGATGAAGATTGGAATCCATGGGGGGAAGAGTTTGAAAATGAACAACTAGTCATATCACACCATGAACCACCGAAAATACTCTGGAACCTTGAACCTAAAAACACAGTCTCCAACAAGGGCAATAACACCACAAACAGAATTTTCAATGTTGAAGTGTGGGGCAAAGCTGCCATTGGTAAGAGTTAATATATCATAAAAAAAATGGTCATCCAGTGATCATTTTAACTTTTGTTGTCAATTAATGACAGATGGGGTTTGTGTCTGACAAGTATGGGAATTCAAAAATGATTCTATGTTCCAAAAATAACAGAACTCTTGTAATTGATTTAAAATAATCACTCGTTTAATATATATTCTATATTTTCATAATTGATTTTCATCAAAGGTCTATCATATTATTGATCGAATAAGAAACTTTTCATCATTGACCACTTATGACCACTTATGAAACATTGTTTAAGACATTTCGAAGTTTATAAGAGAAAAATTACAAAAGGTCTTATTTTTCGCCTTTTTGGGGGCCATTTTCAGTGGTTAGTGAACCCTTAAGCTTTTTTGACTGAGAATTCATCCAGAAGAGTAAGAAATACACATGTATATGAAGACCAAATGCTTACAAGAGAAGATTTATTGACTTATTGATTTGTATTGTATATTACAGTTTTGCATCTTATATCCCCCTCTACGTAATCTACAAATAATTGTCAGTGGCATTACAAATTATCACGGGACAGTGTCTGATACTTCTCCTAACTAGATTATACAAGATCCAAATATTCCCAGTGTCGAGTCCTCTATCTCTATAATTGTACAGCCTATGTCTACATATACTGACAATTCCTATTTGAGCCACGTCACGACAAAACCAACGTAATAGGTTTGCATCCGCGCAGTCTGATCAGGATCCATGCTGTTCGCTATTTAAGTTTCTTTACTTGTTATAGGGTCTGTAAGTGAACAGCATGGATCCTGATCAGACTGCGCAGGCTGGTCTTGATCCATGCTGGTAGCAAATCCATTATGTTGGTTTTGTCGTGATGCGGCTCAAATATTCCCGGTGTCGAGTCCTCTATCTCTATAATTGTACAGCCTATGTCTACATATACTGACAATTCCTATTTCATTTCCCCGGCCAAAAGTTGGTATCAATTTATATCTATTCGGTCAAAACAATTCTTTATTTTATCCAAGCAAGAAGTTGTAGTGACAGCTTTTTGTTGTTGATTTTTTTGTAAGGCCCAAAGTAAAGAATAGTTTATTTTTAAATGGTAAACCATTCAACAATAACAACACAATAAGACCAGTTACATGTTCTAACCAAAGAGCTTGCAATAAGTTGCCTATATAGATTCTCAAAATCTCAATACATCCTACTAGCTAGGTGTTTCTGCTTGTAAACACTTTATTTTGTTATTTTCAAAAGCTGTATTAATGTATGTTTTATGTGCATTTGATTATGACTTATAGAGAATAAACAATTTCTGTTCAATTTTAAGTGTAAAGCAGTTTTAGGCAAATTTCTTTTCTGTATTCACATATATGTTAAATTTTGTGCTCAACGAAGAAACCCTTATCTTGTAACTAAAGTAATGAAAACTAACTATCAGCCATTTTTTTAATGAAAATTGAAATTATTTATAGTAATATTTTTTACGATCATTTCTTGTTTATAACATTTTTGTCAGATTGTATGTTAAACTATATCATCATTTAAACCACCATAAAAATATTAACCACTAAATCTTTATCAATATAAATCAATATAAAATAAACTTTTTTTTATAAGGTATGTAAACCAGTGTCATATCTTCAGGCCACAAAATTTATACTTGAAAGGTTTGATCTCATCTTCTTTATACAAATGTGAGTGAGAAAAAAGTCTTAAGTCAGCAGGTTTTATCTGCCTAATTACTTGGGGAACTATCAATTCACCCGACTTAAGCTTAAATTGTGAAGTGACATAACTTTTGCCAATTACCCAGTACTTGTTGGAAACTTGCGATCCATAACAAAGATGCCCCAAATAAAATTGAGAAAAAATTTCAACTTTATCAGTTAATCATCAGTGAAAAGTGACAGAATCAGTGACAGTTTATAAGTCTTGTAAGACGCATAAGTAGAGGATATTGAATGAGTGTAGTTAAATACTAAATTTATTGAACGAGTTGAATAAAATCATATTATGCGAGCCTCTGGCGAGCATAATATTGTTTTATTCAACGAGTTCAATAAATTTAGTATTGAATCTACACGAATATAATATTCTATTTATCACATATATAAAATAAGAACAGTAAACTGTTAAAAGGAGAAATTTTTCTATGACGCGCCTATAGTGTAACGTTAACATTAGCACGCTTTAACTCTATGTTTCTATATAGCGCAAATGACGTCACGTCAAAAAGTTATTACACTAGTGTAATATCGTTTTTTAATATAAACACTACATAATGAGGTGATATCATTAATGTAATTCAGTTATGGCAAGCCTGGGCATTAAAACGATGTTAAAAATGAATATTATACAGTCACTATAAGTAGCATCCAACTGATGGTTTAAATAGATATGTCTCAGTGATTTTTATAGCAGTCACCAAAATATTATAGGTTGTAAATGGATGACATTGTTAATTATAAAAAAGCTATATATATGACAGAAAAGCCATTAGTATATTCCTTTTGAAAATGACAGGAAATTATGTACAGAGTTGACAATGCTGGTTAAGTAGGCAAGAAATGTTAATGATATTTAGAAAAAATGGTAAGAATTATAACAATTGACAGTTCATCATTTCAGTTAAACCATTTTGGGAGGATTTCAAAAGATACATTTTATACTTTTAGTTTTAAAAGGTAGATTTATTATCATACATTATAAAGCTAAGAGGAGAATAAAATTGCTGAACTTAAAGCTTTTTTAATTCCAACAAAGTACAATTTAAAATACAACAAACCTTTTTTCTTCTGTAACATGTCATGCTACAGAAGAAAAAGGTTTGTTGTAACTATATACAAATGTTTAAAGTTTATTTTATTACACTGACATTTTAAAGCCAGACACTAGTGATAGTTTGTACAACATTATAAACAATATAATACATGTGTGATGTGTATACAGTTGTCCTATATAAGAAATATGAGCCGCGTCACAACAAAACCAACGTAATGCCTTTGCGACCTGAATGGATCCAGACCAGCCTGCTCATTCGCGCAGTCTGATCAGGATCCATGCTGTTCGCTTACCAACTCTTTTACAAGTAGAGAAACTGATAGCGAAGAGCATGGATCCTGATCAGACTGTGCAGATGTGCAGGCTGGTCTGGATCCATGCTGGTTGCAAACCCATTATGTTGGTTTTGTCATGACGCGGCTCATATATATATAATCTAGTGGCAGTTCATGACCATATAGCCGTTGATTGATTTTTCTTTCTAACAGAATTTACCATTATTACAGCAGGACACTCTTCCCAGGACACAGTCTTTGTGTATAATTGGTTCTATTACTGATATAAAGGGAAAGTTTGGAGGACAGCAATATGTCTTTATTATATTCCTTACACAATTATTACTTACATTGACCGCTCAATCATGCTTTTTTGCCAAGATGTAGTTAGTGAAAGAGAATTGTATGTTCCGGATTTAAATGGAACGGTCGAATATGCTTTTAAATTTTTGCAGACTTTTATTTACATTATGCATTGACTTAGATACATTTAAATTCTGTATACTGTATAAACTATATAAACATACAATAAATTTGATTGTCACTATAATATAAGCTATCTTATGAATAGACATATAATTCAAATGTTTCTCACATATTTATTATTACTTTCCACTTTGTGATCTGACTTTTTCCACTTTGTAACTTGACTTAGACTGACCCTAACTCTACGGATCTTACAATAGCTACCAATACAGACCGGAATATCTAGCTAGAGGGTTAAACTGCTTATGGAGGTAAAGAGGTTCCGCCAAGTTTCTGCTAAACAGTTACTAAGAATTGTCTTACACAGGGGGTGTAAGACAGGTTTTTCTAGCAACGGTGTAAACAGTACATAATCCTGCCTGATATTCAAGAAAATTCTTGCTCTGCTTATATACATGTTCTAAAAGAACAAAGTTGAGCAGCTATTTAGTCTGATTGATGATTTGGTCACATGATTTGGTCACATGATAATTACTGCAATGATTTGTTACAGCTTACAGAACTCAGACTTCTGCAAATAATAATATTATAATTATGATGTGACAATTTTAACAGTGAGTTTAAAAAGTTATATCATTATCTTACTTTACAAATGGTACAAATTGATTAAGATATTTCCAATGCTGTTGAATTGTGTGTGTTAGATATTTTTAGCAAGACAATATATCTAGATGACAGATCCATAAATTTAGGTTGTATATAAAAATGTACAACTTGTTAACAAAAAATTCTTCATTTCCTTAATTAATGACAGGTGATTGTAATAAATGGTTTTGTAGTGAAATAATAACATTGTCATACATGTGTAAATACCAGAGTATTAAAACAAGATAATTCATGTATTGTATAATGATAAAAAACCAAAACTTCTTTTAAAGTGACCTTAGTAGCCCTTTTTATGTGCATGTACCTGAAAAAAAACTTTTTACCATTGCCGTGTTTTAAAAATAGTATTGGATTAAAACAAAATATTTGTAAGTTAAATTTGTGAAGGAAAAAAATAAATTTTTTTTACAAATTTTCAACAGCCCTAAAAACTACAAGTACATTACAAAAAAGAGGTCAAAATATGCAAAAATAATGACCTTGCTGTGATATTAGTCACACAGTAGAAATTAGGTGATGAATACTGCTCAAAGTTAGTGTCTCAAAGTTATTAATTACACATAGCATGTAAATTATAACTTGGACCTTGAATCTTTTAACTTTTCTTAAATTCTTGGAACATTTTTTCTGAAGATTTTCTTGAAATATTTTCAAAGCAGGCCACACTGTCATTGTTGCACCTCTACATAATGAAACCCCTTGTCTTGTTCTTTTTTGGACAGAACAAACTTAAAGTGAAAAATAGTTTTGGAAAGACCTTGATTGTCAATTATTTAGGCTGCAATCATTTCCTATCATTTAAGACTCAGGCCTGCACTATAAACAGTACTGAGCATTAACAGTTTGAATGAACATTTCAGTAATTGAATTGTTTTCTGGTAAGAATTTGTATGATGTATTTGTTACTTGATTGATAAAAATTGAGGGTATGAGCTAAAGTGCTATAGTTATTTCTCTGTTAGAATTCTGGGTTTGTAATCAAATCTAGATGATATATAGATAATGATATATTGGTACAGTTTTTTTTGTACAATGTCTTTCATCACTCCACCCACACTTTCTTATATGTGTGTTTGATAATAATATGTTTAACTTGAAAAGAAGGAAAATAGGTATTCCACTTGATTTTCCTAACAGAATTCTATAATTTTTCAGCAGAATAAGCCTCAAAATGATTGGCACAAAGTGAGTGTCATTATTTGAAAAAAAATAAAAAAAAATAAAATATAAATATATATATATAAAAATGTTAATGTTTTTCAGAGTCAGCATTTCATAAATTTACAACATATTTTTTCTGGTCAAAATGATGGAGATTTGAGCTTAGATTTAATATGCAAATGTTGAAACAGAGTCACTACTCTATGGAAATATAGTGTCTTACAAATTAAATATATCAACTTGAGAGAGAATTGTTACTTATGCTATGTCACTGCCCCTATAGACTGGAAGCTATATTTTTCACTTATTTATTCTGATAACCAGACAAGCTTAGGTATAGAAATATCTCATCTTGAAGGTGCTTAATGCTAACTTTTATCAGAGGAAGAGATAACAATTGACTTGATCTTTATATATAGTTATTGTTAGAGATAAAATTAATAGGGTATTGTCTATTGAATATAAGAAAAGATATTTTTTATTGTTCCAGAAGGCTTCCTGAATGTGCCCACTAGCTACTATAAACATAATTAAGTTTCATTGTTCTCAAAGATTTTTTGTGCCCAGTTACTTCTGAAATGGTTTCATTGTTTATAGGATAAAAGATTTTCTTAGCTACATTGTAACATCATGCAAACAAGAATAAAGACTTTTTCTATTTTAGAAATTAAAAAAAAAGATATCACTAAATTGGCTAAGTTTCAATGTGGCAACAATGGGAATTCTGAATTTACATCTTTCAACAGAATTTTATAAATTTTAATTTAATAAAAGAAGCTTAAAAGATATCTTCCTCAACTGGTATTATGCTGCTGACCAAAATCTAGGCCCCAATGCAGTACTGCCTATCAATTTCAAAGTGGATACTGGGTCACAAGCTAACATAGCTCAATATTCATCTTTGTATCCTAAAACACCCTTGTTATGCCGTCATCCTGCTCTTACAGAGCGGGGGAGCGTTTCACTTACGTACTTACGTTATCGTAACTCGAGTTTGGTCGTAACTTTTTGCGTAAATAGAACTTACGTATTTATTTGCATTTCACTAAACTTTCTTTGCTATGCATTTGCGTAAGTTTAAACGTAAAGTTACGCTCACTTATTACTGGCGTAAATTGCATGTTCTGTTAAGTGAAATGCAACTAAAGTAAATTTATGTTTTGCGTAAGTCAAATTTACTTAAAAAAAAGCAAAACTTCTGAATATTAGTGAAACGCTCGCCAGAGCTGTATTTGAGCCTGGCCTTAAACAAACCCAACCAAAAACATGTATTTTATAATAATCAATAACCAATTTTAATTTAAAAATATCAGAAACATCCTGAATGATACATTTATTACCTTTTTTTAATATAAAACCTAAGATCTCATTTGTTTATTTATTTGATATACTTTAACATTTACTTAATTGTTTATTTCAGGACTTTATTTATGGGAGCACATTCTGGAAGCATCACTTGAGGAAAGAATGGGTGGAGTGTGGAGTTATGGTGCCAAAACTGTTAATAATATTACATTTACGTAAGTTTTTAAGCACTTTATTAAAATGTTTTATAAAATTGGTTTAGGGGTTATGAACATTAATATAAAGTTTAGAATTGTCATCACCACTATGTTTTCACAAAGTTAAGGTGGCAGGTGGTCACCATGCGGGTATGAATTTTGTTTTAGTGAAACTAGTTGCTTTTCTTTAGAATTATTTTACTTCCCAAATCTCTTCAAAGATCTCTTCAAACTGCTGTTTAATTGAAGCTAGGCCTTTAATTTGTAAAGTAAAATTAGAAAGGTGAAATATGATTCCATTATCTGAATTTAAAGTAATACAGGTGTAAAACAATCTGGTAAAGCATTTTGATAAGAAAAGAACATCCAAATAAGGTTGTAATAAACATACAGAATATAATCGTGTTTGATGTAGACAAGTGTTTTAACAGTTATATAATGCTGCATTACTAGCGTGCTAACTCAATAACAGAAGCTATATATGTCAATGCTTGGAAAGTCTCATCAATCAAACAGAGGGACTTTTCACCTCTTCTCCAGGGAGAAAAATACCATGTTTGTTTTATGTATGGCGAGTGATATCTTAACATGTACAAAACAGACAGTGAGCAAATGGAAAAATTCCAAAACTGTCTTAAGTTTGAGAGATATATGTCCGGAGAATGGGACTAGACGATAGATTCCATTTAATCATAGCAGTGTTTGTTTTCCTATGAGAACAGTTTTAAGATGTTTCTTGACAATGATATGACTGTTTCAATTTATAGACGATGATTTAAGTGAATACTGTTTACATTTATAGACAATGATTTATTACTAGTTTTTGTAACAGACATAATATTTTATCTCATCTTGTCATCTTTTAGCTTAAGCTTATTTTGTTAAAGCCTCGTTGTTAGGAAGTGTTTATGCCTTTTAGAAAAAAAAGAAGAATATTTTCAATGTAAAGCTAGACAGATATATTAAATAGCACCTGCATGGTATTGTTTTTTATTGGTCAGCAATTTCTATTTGGACTTGGCAAGTAATTTTTTCTTTTTTCCATACTGTTATTGGCATAATCGTATAATATAATACACAGTCCATTTTCCATAATGATTAGATACTGAATTTAGTCAGACTTTTTCTGATAATTGTTCTATCTTAACCAATTACCATAACTCATGAATTGCTTGAAACTCACTTTATTTTGGAAAAATATTCGGTATTATTTATCATTCAGATTCCGAACTGGTCCAGGTGTGATACCGGAACAAGTGCCAAAAGATACTGAGAACCTCTTGCTCATTCTGAATGGACGGGAACCAGACAAGGTTCAGTTTGCTGAAACCTGGCTCAAATCTCTTCATAATCTGTCTCAGCTTAGGAACGTTGGTCTTGTGTTGCTAGGCAATGAGCAGTGCAATAATTCCTGGCTACATAACTACATGCACTATAATGGTGGTCTGGTGAAATTTGTGTTCCTGGTATATGATAGTCCAGAAATAGACAATGTTAACTTCTACCAGTGGCCATTAGGAGTTGCCACGTAAGTATCCTTGCCTTTGATTCAAATATTCGAATTAGTTTTTGATCACTTGATAATTGCTGGTTAGTTATCCGGAAAAGCCCTTTATGTGGATCAAATACCGATTATTGTAAAAAAATGTGTTATTTGGGCATTGAAAAAACAAACAAACAAACAAAATAACCTTGCCCAGGGTTGTCATTAACATTTTTTGCAGAAGGTTTGTTTTGAACTTGAGGCGGTCATTTCTGTCTTTATCATGCATAACAAAGAGTGTTTTCTTAGTTTTGAGGCGGCCCATAATGCATTTGAGACAGGCATTTTGGCCTCCTGCCGCCTCTTAATGACAACCCTGCTTGCCCTATTTAGCCCTTCCCTGTTTTAGAAATTATGTTTAGAATGTTTTAATTGGGTTATAATGTAAAGTTCCATATTTGTTATTGTGTTTTAAGTTTAACTAATTGAATAATAATGCTAATAAGAGCCCTATATTAAGAAGTCAACATTTTAGAGTCAGAATATCCAGGCTGTTTGACTAATAATATCTGTCATATGTTGCGGTTCGGATCGGAATATCCGTCCCGAGGTGACCCGCCCATGGGCGGGTGACCGAGGGACGGATATTCCGATCCGAACCGCAAACATATGCCAGATATTTTTTCTTGCATATTCTACCATATTTCATTATATTTTAAATTCTTTATCTTTAATTTCAATGGAAATGTATATCATGATAACCGTAACTACTTTCTTACAACAGCGTATGAAATTGCAACTTCATTCATAACGGTAAAATGACGTCATCCTAAGTGTGCCATTGTACAGCACGCGACTCATCTGGCACCCCCCATGCCAGATGAAATTTCGGCATGGGTAAAACTAACGGAAATGCCAGTCTGCTATGCAAGAATAGACTCTCTACTATTGTTTGCTCAAGTTTCAAATTTTCATATTGAAATTGAATTGGTCTATAGTGGAAGGTCTGTCATATAATAAATAATTACGTTGATTGTATTTATTATCAGGCATAACAACAAAAAGAATTATGTATTGTTGCTGTTGGCAAGTGCGAGATAAATGAACTGATAATACATATATCTATATAGCAGATAATAAATTCAGAGCAAAATATTATTTTTCATCATATAAATGTTGTTCATACTAAATCAATTTGAATTTTATCACCATTTCCTTTTAATTATAAAGGAAAATTAAAAAAAAAAGACAAAGTAAAAGTAGTCATCCCAAAAGTGATAACATATCATTTTAAATACAAATTTATTCCTGATTCCATATGGTGTTGAGCTATTCTCACTTGCAGTTAATTCTTTAACGATAGATTGATTGATGATGTTGATTCATTTGACATTTTCATTATTGTCCTTTTACCCAATATTATTGATTAAGAAAAGGTTCAATGTAGCATAAATAGTATGTTAACAGACGAAGTTTCCTTAAAATAGCATACAAGATAGATTAGGAAAAGATGATAGCATGTTCAGCACATAGTTCTATGCAATATTTCCCTGTAAATAATTGATGGATAAGGCTTCAAGGCAATTTTTACTGTCAAGGCAGTATGGAAACTTTCGATGTAATGGAAGACCGCATATAGTTGTGAAATTCATTGCATAGTTCTATGCAATATTCAGCAGTAAATAATTGATGGATTGGGTGTTTCAGTTTATCTTTGAAGTTGAACATTAATATTTAGTTGAAAACTGAATTTTATAATGTTACCAAATTGCATGTTTTAGCTCTCAGATATAAAATTAAAGGATCACTTTCAATATATAAGAATACCTAATATGTAAATAATAGGATGTATAAAATAAAATGCTTTTGCCACTTTAAAAAAACATAAAAAAATTTGTTGTGAATTGAAATTACAGTGCACATAATTACATGTACATAAATTCATTGTTTATAGTTTATTAAGGTAATTTATATGCATTTACTGAATTGTTGATTTTTGTTTAGAACAGGCATTAGTTTATTTTATTCAAAAGATAAAGTTATTATAGAAGTACAGTAAAATCTTTGATCAAAACTACTGTAAATTTTGAATAAAGAAGACATGTTAAACACTTGTCAATTAAAGTCATTATATTATGGTCCAGTTTGAATGATTAAATTAGTTGTGTTTGACTACATATCATCAAGGACCATTCTTTGTTTGTACCAGACTATAGAATATAAACAGATCTGACTCTTTTTAGCTCACCTGTCACAAAGTGACAGGGTGAGCTTTTGTGATCGCTTTTCGTCCGGCGTCCGTCCGTCCGTCCGTCGTCCGTCGTCCGTCCGTAAACTTTTGCTTTAAATGACATCTCCTCATAAACCACTGAGCCAATTTCATCCAAACTTCACAGGAATGTTCCTTTGGTGGTCACCTTTAAAAATTGTTCAAAGAATTTAATTCCATGCAGAACTCTGGTTGCCATGGCAACCGAAAGAAAAATCTTTAAATATCTTCTTTTAAACAACCCTAAGAGCTAGAGCTTAGATATTTGGCATGAAACATCTTCTAATGAGTGTCTACCAAGTTTGTTCAAATAAAAGCCCTGGGGTCAAAATTGGCCCCGCCCCCGGGGGTCATTGATTTTCCCTATATGCATATAGTAAAAACTTAAAAGATCTTCTTTTAAAGAACTGTAAGAGCTAGAGCTAAGATTTTTGGCATGGAACATCTTCTAGTGAGTGTCTACCAAGTTTGTTCAAATAAAAGCCCTGGGGTCAAAATTGGCCCCGCCCCGGGGGGTCATTGATTTTCCCTATATGCATATAGTAAACACTTAAAAAATCTTCCTTTAAAGAACTGTAAGAGCTAGAGCTTAGATATTTGGCATGAAACATCTTCTAGTGAATGTCTACCAAGTTTGTTCAAATAAAAGCCCTGGGGTCAAAATTGCCCCGCCCCAGGGGGTCATTGATTTTCCCTATATGCATAAAGTAAAAACTTAAAAAATCTTCTTTTAAAGAACCCAAAGAGCTAGAGCTTAGATATTTGGCATGAAACATCTTCTAGTGAATGTCTACCAAGTTTGTTCAAATAAAAGCCCTGGGGTCAAAATTGGCCCCGCCCTGGGGGGTAATTGATTTTCCCTATATGCATATAGTTTAAACTTAAAAAATCTTCTTTTAAAGAACCGTAAGAGCTAGAGCTTAGATATTTGGCATACAACATCTTCTAGTAAATGTCTACCAAGTTTGTTCAAATAAAAGCCCTGGGGTCAAAATTGGCCCCGCCCCAGGGGGTCATTGATTTTCCCTATATGCATATAGTAAAAACTTAAAAAATCTTCTTTTAAAGAACTGTAAGAGCTAAAGCTTATATATTTGGCATGAAACATCTTCTAGTGAATGTCTACCAAGTTTGTTCAAATAAAACCCCTGGGGTCCAAATTGGCCCCTCCCCAGGGGTCATTGATTTTCCTTATATGCATATAGTAAAAACTTATAAAATCTTCTTTTAAAGAACCCAAAGAGCTAGAGCTAAGATATTTAGCATGAGACATGTTCTAATGGGTGTCTACCAAGTATGTTCAAATAAAAGCCCAGGGGTCAAAACTGGCCCCGCCCCGGGGGTCATTGATTTTCCTTATATACATAGCAAAAACTTAAAAATCTTCTTTGAAAAAAACCCAAATAACTAGAGTTTAGATATTAAGCATGAAACATCTTTAAGTAAATATCTACAAAGTTTGTTCAAATAAAAGCCCAGGGGGTCAAAACTGGCCCTGCCCGAGGGGTGTCATTGTTTTTTACTCTATGTGTATAGTAAAAACTTAAAAAATCTTCTTTTAAAAAACCCAATGAGCTAGAACTTAGATGTTTTGCATGAAACATCTTCTTATGGGTGTCTACCAAGTCTGTTCAAATAAACAAATAAAAGCCCTTGGGTAAAAATTGGGCCGGGGGGGGGGGGGAGGGGCTATATACAGGTGAGCGACCTCAGGGCCATCATGGCCCTCTTGTTTGAAAATATTTTCTGTTATTTGCAGGTATAGAAACTTTCCAACTGTCGACAGCTCGAAACTTCCTGTACATATACATAGACAATATTCCTGTAACTTTCTAGGGACCATTTATAAGAATTCTTCACGAGAAACTTTAATGAAAATTTTAGAAGGTGATTTCTTCAGAGAAAAATGTTTCATCAAAGCTAGAAAACAGTAAGTATGTCTCTGAATAGAGAATGTATTTTAAATGAAGCTTACTAGATAATTTTGATAGATTTATAGATCTATGCCAGAAAGGTTGAAATGTAAAATTTGTTGTTAAAAAATGCCTACATTGTTTAAGGGATTAGGTAAATGATAAGATGTCTGGCTCCAAACTATTTTTGCTTTTTATATGTGAGTAAAAATTATTAAAAATTTTATGTCTTTGAATATCAGTGTTGACTTTTAGTGAAAACATATAATCCAATGTTGTAGAGAAAGTGTATATCTGTAAAATAAATTGCATGTTCAATTTGTGTGCCATCATTAAAATATTTTGATAATTTTCTAGTGTTCAAAGAAGTTGACAGAGTTAATTCAGGAACAAGAAAATTTATATTTAAAAGTTATTGCTGTAACTAACAAGTGTTTTGTTGATCTATCTAGCTGCCTAGTTGTCATTGTAACAAAGCACAGATGGGCACATGATTTATTTATCCACAAGCTGGGCAGCAGCATCTGAATTTAACTGTGTTAAATTTACTTAAATTAAAAAAAACACACTTAAATTTCCTGTCTTTTGTATATAGATGGCTGCCCCTGGAGACAGACAGCACAAGGGAGCAGTTTATACAGGCATTATCTCAGAGTGATCTCACACTTAACCCAGTCGGTGTCAACACTGAATGTTACCGGATCTACGAGGCCATAACGTTCGGTTCTGTTCCGGTGGTAGAGGACATCATGACACCAGGACATTGTGGGAGATCAAAGTCATCTAGTTCCTTTCCTTTACGTCTGCTCAAAGAAATGGATGCACCTCTCATGTACATTAAAGATTGGTCAGAATTGAGTAAAATCATAGAAAATGAGAAAAAACTCAGACATAGTGAAATTGTGAAAAGACGACGAAATTTGTTACTATGGTATGAAAGTTTTAAATCAAAGATGCGACAAAAACTCATCCATGTGATAAATAAACATTTTTTTGGCCTAAATAGATAACATTTCATAGGAAACATTATTTACATATATCAAGAGTTTATTACAGAAGTGTTTTAACTTCTGTTTTTACTTTTTATTAAGTTATGAAAACTTTTGGTTGAACCCTTAGTTTTGTTTGTCTTTTATGAATAAGGAATATATTTCATTGAGTTTGTTTTTTGTGTCACCTCTACGGAGTAGTGGCGACATATAGGGATCACTTCTCCGTCGTCTGTCTGTCCGTCTGTCTGTCTGTCTGTCCGTCCGTCCGTCACAAAACTTGTCCGGACTACTCCTCATAAACTACTGGTGCAATTTCATCCAAACTTTACAGGAATGATCAGTACCAAGTCTAGTTGTGCATATTGTCAGGATTTACCGGTTCAATGATTTTTGTCAGAGTTATGGCCCTTTAATAATTTTTAATTTTAAAAGTTTGTCCGGACTACTTCTCTTATGCCACTAATGCAATTTCAATGAAACTTTACAGGATTGATCTGTAGCTCAAGTCCTTGCGCATATTGCACGGGTTTTCCGGTTGAATGATTTTTTGCCGAGTTATGGCCCTTTGATAAAAAGGTTTCTTTTTCTGTGTGTTGCCAGATACACAAAAGCTTGTCCAGACTACTCCTCATAAACTACTGGTGCAATTTCATCCAAACTTTACAGGAATGATCAGTACAAAGTCTAGTTGTGCATATTGTCAGCATTTTCCGGTTCAATGATTTTTGTTTGACTTATGGCCCTTTAATAATTTTTATTTTTAAAGTTTGTCCAGACTACTTCTCTTATACCACTTATGCAATTTCAATGAAACTTTACAGGATTGATCTGTAGCTCAAGTCCTTGCGCATATTGCACGGGTTTTCCGGTTGAATGATTTTTGGCCGAGTTATGGTCCTTTGATAAAAAGGTGTTTTTTTCTGTGTGTTGCCAGATACGCAAAAGCTTGTCCGGACTACTCCTCATAAACTACTAGTGCAATTTTATCCAACTTTACAGGAATGATCAGTACAAAGTGGTTAGTCTAGTTGTGCACTGTCCGTCTGTCTGTCCGTCTGTCACAAAATTTGTCCCAACATGAAATTGGCCATCATGAGGCGACACATGTGATTACTGATCGCTCTTGTGTTTGTTTGTTGCCATGCCAGGTGGCAACTTTCTAGCTTAACTGGTTGCTGGTTTACTTGATAATCTCAGGTGCCCCTTTGTGTATTATTCAGGTAGGAATAGGCACCTGAGTAGAAGCTAGCTGGATAGCTTCCTTACATAAATGAATCCAAAGTCCTTGAAGGGATTTGAACCAACAGCTGTGAGTGGCAATTGATATGAATTTGACAGCATTAATATTTCACCGAGTAATATCATCAATATGATATGTGATAATATTAAAAATACCTTGAAGTTTGAGTGGAATATTCAATGATTTATCATTTCAACTGTGAAGTAAAATATTTACCACATACAATGAAAATTTTCTCTGTATTTAAATTTATCTGTTTATGAAATAAAGTCATAATTAAGAGATGCTGTGTGGGTGATACAAATCAATCTTGGTGATGAAAATAATAATGCAATAAATTTTGCTTGTTTTCTCATTATTAAAACGTAATCTTCATATTGTTTTAAATCTTGAATTTGTTTGTATTAAGCTGTGTTTGTAGATTATTTAAATGATTTAAGTAATATGAGAAAGTAATATTTGGATGTCAGTCTCAGTTTAGCTCTTTATTGTATCAGATATAACTATGATTATAAATTATCATTTTACAAAATATTTTTATTGTTATTTATCCTATTTTAAGAGTTATTTACTCCAGATTTTTCATATTATGTGTTCAAGTTTATTTTTCAGAATAATGATTTTGCCATGCAAGCATATACATGTAGACGCTATTATCAGATTGAGAAAATTTCACAAACAATTAACATGTTAAGATTTTTAAATACGAAAAGTTTAGATTTAAATTATTTAATATTTTTAGTTACAAGTTATCTGAATTTGTCAATTCTTAAATAATGAAGGAAGTAATGAGTTGAGCATAGGATAAGGAAGGACTAAAATAACTAAATGTATGTTTAGTAAAACAGATATTTGTATATTGACTGCAGGGAGTAAGGGAGTTTTTTTTCATTAGTTTATTATGAAATATTTAGTGATACTTTTGCAGATGACCAATATTTTTAAGTTTTTTATGCATGAATTATATAGATTGTGTAAAGTTTGTTTTTATTTCTTTACGATTAAGCCATTAAGTAAATTGGTTAGTATAGTTTTATAGGCCTTATAAATGACCTAATGCATAACTGTGATTTATGTTTAAATATTATCTTTAAATATTATCTTTAAGCCTTCTATTGGCAACTGAATGTAACCAGTACAGACCAAGTTCAGCCAAGCACTGGTCTGATCATTGTCAGCATTGATTGCTGTTCAGTCAGTTCTTATATTGAAATTTTCCCTAAATATAATGAATGGTTTTGCCCAGATTGAAAGATGGACAAGTCCATTTAAGATATTTAGCGGTGTAAAAGTTAATGGAAGTTGCACACTGGTTTTTACAATATTTTTGATGGTATTTTTCTTTACCTGACAAAATCTTTTTTGAAATAGCTTAGTTAACTAAATAAAGTAATTGATTTGATATAGACAAAAATATTTTTTGGTTTTGGTCACCCACAAGTACTAAGTCTTGCTTGGAATAATAAATAAGTACAGTGTTTAAGTTGCACAATGTGTTAAATACACATTTACAATGAATAGTGTTTTCTCTTTGTAGTTGTACACATCGTCAGTGAGCTGATACAGGTGTATTTTAGTAATAGCAACCATATAATAGTTTTGTGCTAGTCCATTGTTATAAAAGCTATGTTTGAATTTGTCAGAATCTTTGCTTGCTATACTTTTTAAGCTTTTAAGCATCCATTGTGTATATCTAAGTTTTTTTTTGGTGAAGGGGAGAGTGTTTACAAAATAGGCTTACATAAAAATATGAACCATGTGCTTTTTGATAGTTTAATTTTATCTTGTATATTTGTACGATTATTGTTTAAATTACGTTTTAAGTTTATTGTGAGTTAGATATTAGCCAAGAAAATTCGAAGTAGGTCTTCCATTACATTAGTGCTATTTTTATAAAGGAGCCTTATTTCAATTATTTGGATGTATTATGTTTTTGTAAAGGAAAGAGTGGACCAATGAGCGTATAACTACTGCAGGAACTAGAAAAATTATGTTACGATAAAGGTGACTGTATTTGAAAACACATTCATTTGTTATTAAAACACATGCTAAAAGTGGCATTGTTCCAGGTATTCTCCATATTCACTTGACAGATGACCTAATTTTTGTTGAGCCCAATTGAGTTGCTTAGTCATCACAATGGCAGCTTAGTGTAAGTGTTTGTGTGTCCATCAGGATTGTACAGACTGTGACTTTGCCATACATTTATGGATGCACAAAATTCAACATCAGTTGTAAAGAATGTCAAGCGTACCAAATTGTAACTGTTAGGTCAAGGTCATACTTATGGGTCAGATTTGAAAAATGAGTGTATTTTTGCTTGTTAGACATATGAGCCGCGTCATGACAAAACCAACATAGTGCGTTTGCGACCAGCATGGATCAAGACCAGTCTGCGCATCCGCGCAGTCTGATCAAGATCCATGCTGTTCACTATCATTGCTCTACTTGCTATAGGGTTTGTAAGCGAACAGCATGGATCCTGATTAGACTGTGCGGATGCGCAGGCTGGTCTGGATGCATGCTGGTCGCCAACGCACTATGTTGGTTTTGTCATGACGCGGCTCATATGTTCATGGAATCTCAAATAAATTGGTAGAAATGTCAACAAATGTGAGTAAATGTGTTGCCTGTTAAAACTAGAATAATTGTTGCTTAAAGGTCAAGGTCGTTCTCATTAATGATTTGGTAATTGCCAGTTTAACAGAAAAATGGGTGATGAATTAAACAATGAACAAACACAGATATGATATATTTTGTGAGTCAAGTCAATCAGATGGCTGGTTTACCAAACTTTCAGTATCTTGGGTGTTTTTTCCCCACATTTTTAGTATGTTTAATTAACATGAGATAAAACTTGTTCTGACAGTGTTTGATAAATGCTGTATATTCATATAACAGAAATGTAATAGATATTCATATAACAGAAATGTAATAGATATTCAAATAGAAATAAATATAATAGATATTCATATAGAACAGAAATGTAATAACATGGGGTATAGAAGACAATCATTTTTATATTGTTTGTCAAAATATAGATATGTTGAAGACGCCAAAAATATTACAATGAAATAGAACCTCTTATATTTCTAGTACATTTAGCAGCATTCATTTACCAAGGCTATATAAGGTGCTTGTTTTAACATTTTCATTATCACAAACAAATTTGTATAGCTTTTTATATAACTTCTCCAAATCCTGATTCTTTTAATCATTATTTTAATCGGTATAGGCAGTTTTGATATTTTTAAGGGAAAAAAACTTGTTTTTTTTATCTGTTTACAGTTTAGTGTATTTTTCTACAAGGCAGCAGACTATTTAGGAGTTTTTACTGCGACATCTAGATAGATGTGTAGGTTTAAAATTTTATAAGGCAACTATCTTTTTGAATTAGTGAGCCTTTTATTACATTTTCTATTTCAAATAGAGAGAGAGCAGAATAAATGAAGTCGGCAAGTTGGTAACTTTGATATTTAGAAAATTGTACAATACAGGTTGAGCATATAGCTGTAAGAATGAATACAAAAGCTTTATATCAAAATGATGTTTAGGCCAGTATGCCAAAGGTTTAATACTTTCAATAAGCCCATCCTTGATAAGTGGATCAGTGTCAGATTTTGTCTGCAGAACAACATATTATTTTAATAACATGTGAATTAAAGAAGCAGAGTATTACATATTCTGTAATAAATGTTAGCAACAAAATGCTTTTTGAACTACATTAAAAAGCTATCATATGGAGTTTATCTTTAGCAAGAATTTCTTGTTGTCTTTTCATTCCATTTTGTATTGTTTTAAGATATTTTCATTTTGTCATTGATAATAGTTGTAAATAGTTTGTTAGATATACAATGTAGTACAAACAGTCTTTCACATGATGTAGATAGTGTCTTCATACTGTATTGTTGTTTTATTTTATGACATTGATTATAATTACATCTTTCAGTATGAATAGATTTCATATTTTCATGGGTAAAAAATGCCATATCAGTATACAGATGAAATAAAAATGTTGACATACATAACCATGTGTTCCTTGTCCTTAATTCATTTTGTATGTTCTGCTTTCTGAATTGTCATTTATGAGAGGTTATGGTCCCGGTCCTTCACCAATTTTGGCTTATATTTTCCTGCCTGAAGCAGTTTTTTGGGTTATCTTGTTTCTACGTCTTCCAGTGACGTCATTCAGTGACATTTGGCTGTTGATATGATATCACACCAGAACAATGTTGTAACTTTAAACCTTGGTAAATAGCACGAAATGTTGTGATTTGATATACATGTACGTACTTGGGAGGTAAATCTGTATTTAATTGAATATGAAAAGTTTAGCAATAAAAGTTGATACTTAGTGTACAATATATATTAAAATACAATTATCCGCAAATTTGAAATTTGCCACAAGACGTATATGAATAGCGTATTGGCTCAACTTCATACTGCCAAAAAACTATTAGACATGCTAATGTTAAATTAATATTTCATGTTTCAGACTTGTGAAAAAGTATTGACAGTACAAAAAAGATGAGTTAAAGATAGAAATTGTCTCGAATTACACTATTCTTATGAATGATTTGTTTAAAAAAGTGAAATATATGATTTTGTTAACTATTTAATGCTGCACAAAGTAATTAATAATAGGCAAATAAAATATATGGCTGCTTATGTCAATGGGAGGTTACTAATTTGAGCAATAAAATTTCATCTCGTTAGATTTGGATATAGCATTGCTTAATGACTTAATTGAGACATCAGAATATCAATATTCTGTTTCAAATTTAAATTTGGTTTCCTATCATTAAGAATGACAGCGCGCCTTGTTTACCCCCCCCCCCCCCGCCATCTTCTTAAATGCAGTTCAATAACATTACAAACTCTTGATAAGAAAAGGAGCATAACTTAAAGGAAACATGGAAAAATCTTAATATATACTCTGAAAACAAAGGCTAGAAAATTAAATTATGAAGCAACTCAAACGCATATATACAGAAACAAAAAAATTATAAACACGGTGTTTGATTTTTAAAAGCGAAACTTAACTAGGAAAAAGAGCTTCTGATCGTAATTACCAACACATGTCGTCTGCATTTACCGTTAAAGAGTGGATGTTCTGGTGGATATTATTCACTAACCAAATAAGATGCCACTGTAACTGCTTACTGAAACAAAACTTTTACTTATTGTTGGTCGTTCTTATTGACTGAGCCTATTCGTTGACAGTCCCTAGCACCGGCTTACACATCATTCAATTTTCAGACATGATTGTAAAATAGAACATTTGAAATATCCGTAGACATGAACTTCACAGCAGGTATAGATTTTCACATTAATATACTTTAATGCTTTGAATAAGAAAATTAGAGATCATTTCTCTGAATTGCAACAGAAACTGTTGACCAACACTTACAAAAGTTGTTTTAATGTCAATAGAAAGACAGACAAGACCTGCCGGCTTTTTAAATTTGAATTTAAAAGTCTTTTGTGTGATATGCAGGCTTCATAGCCTTAGATCCCCTTTCAAAATTCCATTTTATTTAGTTCTGCCCATAGTTTTCTCGTTTAGGGCACACACTTTCTATTACTTTGGGACCATACAGTACACCGCTTTTTATTGAATGGCACTACTGAATGGCATTGACGGCTCCATGATAACCGCCGTATGAACACATCTGCGGATGTTTCTAAATTGAAAATTTCACCATTTTCTTGTTTGAATGTTGAATTTTGCTTAAGCCGGTGCTAGGGGGGGGAAGGCGGTTATTTGCACTTTCCAATACCGTACATGAACAGGCTCAATCAAACCGAGCCTGTATCATTTTCAGATTCTTTAGGGATTCTTGTTTACTCTTTTTTCTAGTATTGTAAGAAGTACGCGATATAACGTTCTGACAGAGTGGTAGAGCTTATGTATAACCTTGTTCTCTGAAGCAGATGGCCATAAAGCCTACAACTACTTATCGATTTATATTTTTCACAAAATATACCAATAATGACACTGCTGATGACTTTATACAAAATTGGTTAAATTACTGATATAAATGGAAATTTCTCGAGACAAAATGCTGTCTATATTGTCTCAATCACGCAAATCCGGATTGATACGACCTCTCAATAATAATTTGTCGCCAAGACGTGATTAATGTAAAGATTGGAATTGGCAAGAGCTCTTTTCTCTTTTTTCACTAGTAACAAAATGCACCATTCTTTTAACGGCTTATAGTGAGACAGTTATGTCTATAAAATACAAACTTTATCTTTTGTATTATAAATGGCAATACCTGTACTTTGTTAATTTCATATCCTTATTTAATGGTGAAAACTGGCAAACAAGCATAATTGCTTCGAGAACATAAAAGTTATTATGTAATTTGAAGTTATTATTTATTACATAACTTGTCCCAAAACCAGAATAACCAAACCGACTATTGCAAGCCGATCTGCACAAGTTTTTGTCATAATGTTTCTGAACGAAATGTTGAAAATAACTCCGTGCGCATACTATATCAGACAATAAAATATAATTCATACAATTTGTATTTAAATATGAACATCATGACATTATTGAAATGACATTATTTTCGGAAATATAATATTTATTATGATGCACTCTATCTGTCATCTTTCATTTACATTTTATAATTATGTATTGTTCAGGTAAAGGATAAAATCAAAAGTTGCTTTCCCAGTGCACTAATGTCCTCACTTATGTTTTCTCTTAATTCAATTCATGACTTTTTGTTTCTATGGATTGGTAGATGAGTTGGCTGAACATTCATGTAAAATAGTCTTCTCTTGAAACGAAAATGTAATTGACCGGTAGTGATATTTATCAAATACATCTGGGAATCAAGCATGTACTTTTTGCACTAAGGTATACTATTTCATTATTCTGTTAATACAAGTCAGTCAACCGTCTTTTTACTGTATATCGGTTGATGATTTGGCTTAGAAACGTTTTTTTGAACATGAATGTGAAACAAATGTTTGCTTAACAAACGACCCAAACTATGTTCTATTAATGTAACCGGTTACCCATATAATGTTTTAACATTATTGTTTCTTATGTTCCTGGAATTTTTCAAAATAATTTTAAGTGTATATTTTTCGCAAATCTACTTGAAATATGAATAGAACTTACGACTTTAATTTGATCAAACTCCTCGGAGAAATTTAACTTAAATACACAGAATTTGTCTGAAATGATGTTATCTTGAAAGCAAACATAAAAACAAGGTATCTATAAATGGTAATTCAGGGAAATAAGTACCCACACTCACAAACACAGAATGTGAAACATAAGTGATTAAAGTGTCAACAATTATAGTTTATGAAATAACATGTTTTTCTCAAAATAGAGAAAATACGATTTCTTACAGAAAGTCCAAAACGGCAAAATTGAACATGTTGCCGGCTCGGTTTGATTGAGCCGTTTTATGGAAGGTACTGTAAAGTGCAAACCACCGTCCATGTCCCCTTGCACCCTCTTTAGCAGAACTCAACATTTTAAAATAAAAATGGTGAAATATTGAATCTAGAAACATCCGCAGATGTGTTCATACGGCGGTAATCATGGAATCTTCAATGTGACACGTAAGTGACATTCCATGAAAAGCGGCGTATGGTCCCAAAGTCATAGAAACCTTGTAGCTTTTCTAGTCGAAATTACATTGATTAATTGGTTGAATGGCAGCATGCAGGGCGTGATTGTTCTTTTGTTATATGCCTTCATTTTACATTTATATATATCTAACAAATTACTATTATCTACTTTAAAAGAAGTGAAATTTAATTTTTATTGAAGTAATTTCACATCTTTACTAAATAAATGTTTATAATGTACAACTTTTAAGGCAATTTATAAGGAATATTGCATATTTACAACAAATGAACAAGAAGTAAAACACATGTGGATAAGTGAATGCTGTCAATCATTTTATCTGATTTTGTGAAGCATAAATTAAACATCTTTGTCAAAACAATATTTTCGTACGAAAAAGCACGGTTTTCTTGAAAATAATAATGAATTTTCTTCAAATCCTTTGGGAATGTGAATTATGGCTTGAAATAAAAACGAAGACAAAAAGTTGTAACGGCTGATTTTTCTTTATTGATTCTTGTACTTTTTAGAAATGTAATAGTATGCTTGTAGAGATGAATTTCTATTGAATTAAAACTATTCACGATTTAAAGTTATATGACGAATCAGTCTATGCCAAGTATCTAAGATAATGCTATATTAAAATGATACTGGTTATATATAAGATTTAATTGCAGACACCTATTTTCTGGATATTCAACAACGCATCTGTGTTATTGTTTATAAAGCTGTGTGAACTCCCCTGTAATCTTAATTGTTTTTTTTTAAATTACCTTATAATCTTGTAAGCATCATAGGAGGACAAAATACACTTAAGCTAATGTTTGATTCGAGAGTATAAAAGAACAAATATGCCAGATATATCTCTTTCATAGTTTTCATGTGTTTTATCCGTTTTTTGGTTCATTTGGTATTCCTTTCATTTCATTGTGATGCAGTAAATCGTATGAAACAAGTTTAATTATAACATGATAATGGTTTTCTGTAGAAAAATATTCATGTCGACATTGCCTACAGTGGATTTAGTTTAGTGATATAACCAATTCAATATCTGGACATTTTCGAAATTACTGACTCTTTTCCGTTACATAATTTAACTATTTGCGATTATGACAATTATGAAAATTGTAACTTTGAGAAGTAAATGAAATTTTGCAATATAATATTTTCGGCTTAATATAACTTTCATATGATTTTTTTATTTGATCAAATGTTTGGAAGAAAAATGAATGTGTACATTTGTTGGCAATAATTAACGCAGGATTTATTCTTACACTGGTTTATGCAGCTTTGAAAATGCACATAACCTTTGTATAAGATTAAAAGATAATTTAACCCTTTGCCTGCTGGTACCCATACGACCCGTGTAGATACTGAATGAGCCCCTTTTGATCATGGTCTGTACCGTTCGATATTCCGACATATTTTGTAATTGTAACTGAAAATGATAAATATCCAAATTGAAAGATGGACATGTCCATTCAAGATATTTAGTTAGGCAATATGTAAAGTTAACATTTGGATATTTCGACTATCATGGAAAAACATCTATAGAAATAATTGAAACGAGAAAATACTTCATGCCCTTGTACATTTTACCCGTTCACCACACACGTATAAGAAACAAAACAAACACATAGTGTGACTGAGTCTTTTATTATGCGGCAGTCACTAATTGCTTTGCACATTGAAGTAAATTTTGTATGCTTTTGTTCCTCTTTTATGTTATGCACCTGAATCTGTTTCACAACATCAATACTATACAACTTACTAGTACAGAAAGACACAAATGTACAAAAATGTTCTAACATGTACGTGATACAATCTTGATTATTACATTGGTACACGTTATACGTTTGTGCTATGTAACATATTGTCATTTAAGCCTACAGCTTGTTATCGGTTTATATTTTTAAACAGAATATTCCAGTAATGATGTTCCTGATGGCTTCGTACGTAATTGGTTAAATTACTGATAAAATGGAAAATGCCTTTATATATTGGATCCATCACGCAATTTCGGATGTATACGATCTTTTAATAATAATATGTCGCCAAGACGTGTTTTCCACTATAGTAACAACTTTAATCCTACTTTAATCATTATTTATTAATTACAAAATACAAATCACATCACTTTGGTCTGGATAAAAACATCGACAAAGAACATGTGTTAATGTTCAAAATAGTAGTGTTCATTGTTATCTTTTAAGCTTATTCTAGTATATACATAAACATAGTTTTATAGTCAATGGTCCAACTAATTTACTTACTTTTGTTTTGTTGAATTTACCTTAAATTTTACTATAAGTTAAAATGATACTGACCAAGTAGATAGTAACAATGCAAACAGTATTCATTTTATGTATAAACGGGATAACAATAAGGAAGAGGAATATATTACTTGTTTGTCAAGTTATAATAGAAATGACAATTTTAAAAATATATGCCAAGATATTATAGTTCGGATGTAAGTACATGTAACAGTTTAAATACAATCTGTTTAGATTTAGTTGGCGTTACTTTCCTGTGTCTAGGAGAAAGCTTAGTTGTAATACAAGAAATTCATCCAGGAAAGTTTTAACAAAATATGACACACTTCAATGGAGGAGGTAGATAAATAGATGGTTTAGTTGTATTGGTTTCTTTACTTCACAAGATCATGTGTCAAGTGACGTGTTGCAGCTGTAAAAAGTTGTCCCGTACTTCATTTCATTTTTGTTGTATTTTTCTGGTCCTTCGGGATTTGATTCCAGCACTTCATGTGTTGAAAATTGAGTACCACTCAAGCCGGTGCTATGGGATGTGAGGGATGCTGCACTTTTTCATTACCCATCGTCAAACCAAGTCTGCAATTTTCATGTTATTTTGTTGTTATTTATGCTTCAGAGTGATCACCTTTTTCAAGATTTTTAATAATCGTACAGAAATTTTTCATGTGATAAAAATTACGGAAATACAGTAAAGCCTAGGAATGATTATTTCTTAATGACGAAGAACTGTCTAAATTACTTAAGTTAGAATAGAAATGCTAAGGCTTACTGGATGTTGTTAAGATGTTTATAAATAAATCTAAATAACTATAGTTTGTCATTTGATGATTTTCAGTGGTATCTTAACTTCGTAAGGTGATATGTGATCTTGAAATAATTTTTTTTATCAACGTGTCGAAGATGTTTCAATAACAGATAACTGGACGGTCAATTAGATATTATATATTCAGAACTAACTATACCATTTGAGAAACCAGCAAAAATAAAACGTGTAAATATAAATGTTTGCAAATCAGCAGATTCAAAGTTAATACGAAATGTATGTTTTAAATATGGTTCTTGTTCAACTCATTTTTTCAGTTACAGCCAAAATTTAAAGGTTTAATTTGGTTTTGTTGTTTAGTCAGTTCAAGATGAAGTGAACACTGACACAAATAAGTGCACAATAGTTAACACTTTTCATCTTGAAATATTTTTGGCGTCACCCTTGATGCTTTGCTTTTCGGCTACGCTTTGGAAATATATTTTTCTATTTCTACAGTGGTATACAAACAACATTATTTCGAACATGTGCATTTCAGAACTATTAAAAAGCACAAGCGGAGAAAGTTCCAGTTTTTTTCTAGGGACATGAAGTATCTGACGTGATTACGCCAAAAACCAACACGATCCAGTAGACTTCATGACTTGTTTATATTTCTTTCTTGCAATTTTGGATGTGAATAATGTCATTTTATGTATCTTTGTAAAACTAATAAATGTTGCAAGCCATTCCAGATAATAAAATACAATCTATAAATATTGCAAATTATTTTGTACATCTGTACGTTTAGAAATAACTGAAATGACATTATTTTCGAAAACGCAATGTTCATTTTGAAGTAATTTGTCGGTATCTTTCATTTGTATTTCATGGTGATAAAACGAAGGAATGATTGACTAAGAGTTAAATGACAAAAAGGAATAAAACTCATTAACTTCTTTCCAAGAATATTGTTTATACCTTGTGCATCAAAGGCATTCACTTTATTTTTTCTCTTCTCTTCAAATCAATCAAAGACCTGAGCTTGTTCAGGGTGAGCTTTTCGGATCAACGAATGTCCACTTTTGCCTTAATTGTCACAAACTAGGCCAGCATTTTTGTCTTAGTTATAACTCGGACGAGTTTGGTCATCTTTGCCTTGTTAACACTCTCCAGGCAACATTTTTAACCCAGGAATCCTTGAAATTAGTCAAGAGTTTGGTGTCATGATTTCTAGCTCAAGTTAGAATATGGCACAGCAGGGGTTAAAAAACTAGGTTACAAAGCCAAAATATGGAAAGCCCCTTTGTACCTTTGAGGTACCATTATCGACCTAAATATCCTGGGATTGTTTTTCTGAAGGTTGTTGCAATGATTCTTCTTCAAGTGTGAATATGGGTTATCTACGGTAAAAAAAGTCAAAAATAAAGAAAAACATTGAAAATACTCTAGAGGAAACATTTACATCTCAAATATCTCTAAAGTTCAAGTATTGTAGTAATCGTGAAAAACGTTGTTTTGTTGATTTCTAGACCAAGTTCAAATATAAATTATATGGGGTCAAAATAAAAAACAGACACAGCCCAAATTTTTAAAAATCTGGGAAACATTTTCGGACAAATTATCCTGAAAAGTTGTGAGAAATGTTGTTTTGTAAATTCCTTGCTCCTGTTTCCTGATAGGAAATCTTGGGTAAAATGCTCGGTCACGCACACAAAATATGAAAAGAACGTTGTTCACACTTTAAGGGTCACAAGTACAGCCTAAATATCCTGACAGTTTGTCGCAAAAATTTGTTTTCAAAAGACATCGGCGGTGATTTGGTCTAAATAAATATCATAATTTTAAACATTTTCTTTTTGTTTATTTTAATTAAAAAAATATAGAATATAAACTAATTGTTTTCTTACACAAAATGATTTAGAAACGATCAAAGCTAAGTGATATTAAAGTAAATCATATCTGTGTTTGAAGATAATTATTTGATACCTAGTTTGTTTTTGAATACATTTAAGATGTATACGTTTTAATTAACCTGAAATATGAATTTAACTAACGTTTTCGTTTAAATAAAAATACAAATTTAAATTAAATTAATAGAGTAAATTTAAATTGATGTCATCTTGAAAGCGATCATAAAAATAAAGCATCTACAAAAGACATTATTCTTGTAAAAGGAAATAAGAATGTGGAAAAAAAACAACGAAAAAATAAAACAAAACGGATTAAAACGTCAAAAGTCATAATTCTTTCCCGAAGCCTTGTAGTTTTTTTTCAACCAAGACTACTTTAATTATTTAGCTGAATGGCGGCATTAATGGGAAGGAGAAGCATGCTGTCAATTGATTTTAGCAAGTTGAAACATTCATTGTTGACCAATCCAAATACCAAAACGTCAAACGAACAACTCTCTTGAACCGGGTTACGGTCATTTAGAATGACGGTAACGTTGGCATTATTTTTATGCATTTGTTGAAATATTATTTTGTGTGGATGCCTTTCAAAAGGGTGCAAATTGTTTTGTTTCATTGAACAAATACGGAAAAAACTCGTTTGCAAAAGTACTGTATTTATAATCTAATTAATTTTACTTTTTGCGGAAGAATTATTTTGTGCGGTTGTATAATTGTATGCAAGTGCTAATTTGAGATAAGGAGGAGCTTTGAATGTCAGTAATTACAAAACATTCATCTATCAAGTTCCATCCCTTTTGCAACTCGGACAAAAAACATTAAATGTCAATAGTTATCTTAACATGAATAACACATCCAACCATAGAATTAAAACATTGACTTATTTTGTAGGAGGTGAATGTAATAATATCACTTCATAAAAAATAATGTTGATATTGGTTTAATAATTCAAAATATATGGTTATATGACAGATGTCTTGAAACTCAGTTTGACAAGAAAATAAGATGCTTGATCTGGATTTGATTTGTAGGATAGATAAACATAAACTATATGCGCACTTTGTTATATGAATTTCTTTCTTAACAAAAGTAAATTACCTTAATGTATGCTTATTATGTCTTACATAACCTGTTGAATATTTGATATCATTGGCATTTTAACATACAGGTCAATCCCTACTTTTATTTGTATACAAAGCTGTATAACATTCTTTGATGATTAGAATCTTATTATCTACCATTGATAACTAAGATAACAAATGACAGCCTGCTGTCACATGAAATACTAAAACCATGTTCAGGTAACAAGTTATTGGCTTTTACAGGTCCAAACTGACTGAATAGTTATCATAATCACTTGAGTTCAAAACAGGACGTGTTTGTAAAAAACATAAAAAGCTTCACTAAATTTGAAAAAAAGTTATAGAAAAATTCATTAAAATTTCACATCGAAGGTAATACTTTAATATCAGTTCAATATTGCTGAATCATAATACATAATAAACTGGGTAAGGTCGTTCAAAAATGTATTAATCTTCATGTCATTCAACTATCTTATCACACAGATACACTGAGCATTTCGTCTCTTGAAACAATTATATTAATCTATTTGTTTTGGTCATTTATGAAGACGTATGATGTGCTGTATAATATAGTTGACGGGATGTACTTCAATATATATATTTTTTTGAAAGTGAACAATGTTTCTTTTTTGTCTAACTGAGCAAATAAGAACAGAACAATGTTTTGTTTAAGTACTGTAATTATATTTCAGCTGACTTTTAGCATAACAATTACTGTGCACTGTTATATAATCTTGTAGACTTTGTATAAAGGCGCTAGTTTTAATATCAGGGGAAGCTATACATGTCAGTAATTACAAAGATTCATCTATCATGTACCATCCCTAAAATAGGTTGGCATTGTTATGTTAAAGATGCATTTTTATCGGAAATTTTTTATCCATATAATATAGATATTTTGTTTTATTTGAAATAATACAATTGTATCAAATATATTGCGTATAAATTGAGTAAATGCTCTGTCACATGTACTTTCTTTTTCCTTTAACGTAATTAAATTACCACAAGGCAGAAGTGTTGTAATTACATGACCAGTTGAAAAGTTGATTTAAGATGCAACATTTATAATGATTGAATACTTGTAACTTTTCACAATCTGTAGAGAAATAGGAAGAACAGTGATAGTGTTAGTATTTATTGATATCAGTAGTCTTCTTGATAAATATGCGCATATTTAAGGTTACGATATTTTATTATCTTTCTAAGATAAATGCAAACCATATTGACTTGGTCTTGTGAGTTTCTGTTTTCTTTCTTATTAGGCACAATGCCAGGATTGTCGTCATGAAGGAGGGATATCTTTGTCTAGGTTTATCAGATCGAGAATTTAATGGAATGAGAGATTTGTATAATTTTTATACAATGCATTTGTTTTGTGGTAAGCACGAGCAGGCACCTGCGTGAAACCACTGACATTCCGTTAGCTAGCTGGATAGCCTTTCCTCGTAAAAGAATGAAAAGTGTCTGAAGGGATTTTGAACACAACGATGGGAAATGGGTTTTAAGTAAAAAAAAGGCCACGGGGATACCCCTTTTTTGATAAAAAATTTGTATGATAACTGGGGGTTTTTATAAACATGCAAATTTTAAGCCAAACGTTCAATTTAAAATTAAAAAAACTCTTCCTATTATCTTTTGGTTTCAGTGGTTATAATTTGACAATGTTGAAATTCCCCTTTAAAAAAAATGCCTCACCCTTTGTATTTGATAATCAACTGTGTTATAGTGAAATTTCCTGAAGTTGGAAAAATTCACATCGAAGGTAATATCATAAATATCAGTCAAATTTTACTGATACATAAGATTCCACCTAAATAACGAAACACCAATCTAAGATAACCATAATTTATCGCATTGGAACAGTTTTATTTAAAGTACCTAATGTTCTTTTGTTACATGCCTCCATTATATACATCTTACAAATTGCTATTGTTTCATTAAGAATATGTTGTTTTTTATTGAAGTTATTTTGAATTTATACTAAATAAATGTTTACAATGTACAACTTTTAAAGCAATTTGTTAGGAATATTGCATATGTACGACAAATTAGCAAGAAGTAAAACACATGTGGATAAGTGAATGCAGTCAATCATTTTATCAGATATTGTGAAGCATAAAAATATTTTTCTCAAAACAATTTTTTCTTTAGCTAAAGGCACAGTTTACTTGAAAATATGAAGAAATTAACTTCACTTTAATGTTTCTCATTTTCTTCAACCCTATGAGAATATGGGTTATGGCTTGAAGACAAAAAGTTGTAAAGGCTGATTTTTTTTATTGATACTTGTACTTTTTAGAGATATTCTAGTATATTTGTTGGGACGAATTTCTATTGCATTAAAACCGTTCACGATTTAAAGTTATGTATACACAGATATATCTCTCTTTCTCAAATATCTTTTACATGTTTTTATCCGTTTTCTCATTTGACATTCTTTTCATGTCTTTGTGATGCAGTAAATTGTATAAAACAAGTTTAATTAAGATAACATGAAAAATTGTTTGGTTTCTGTAGAAAAAATATTCATGTCTACAGTAGATTAAGTTTCCTCTGATTTTACCAATTTTAAGACTATTCAATATCTGGACATTTTCGAAATTACTGACTCTTCTTCGTGACATAATTTCACTTAATGTGATTATTACATTTAAGAAAAATTTAATTTCAGGAGTAAATTAAATATTGATATATGATCTTATGTATAAGGCTTTATATGATTTTTATATGAACTTTCATTCGATCAATTGTTTGAAATAAAAAACCCACTGAATGTGTACACTTGTTAGAAATATTTAAAGCAGGATTAATTCTTACATAGCTTTGAATTCTTACAGAGCTTACAGCTTTGAAAATGCACATAACCTTTGTATAAGTCAATAATCTCAATATTAAATGATACTTTACCTCTTAGCTTGCTGGTACTTATGCGACCAGTGTAAATGCCGTTTGATCATGGTATGTACTCTTCGATATTCTGACATTGGATTTGTGCCTGAAATGATAAATGTCATAATCAAAAGATGGACATGTCCATTTACGATATTTAGGCAGAAGGCAATGGTTGAAGTGAATGTTTTAATGTTCCTTTTTTGTAATCATCGCTGATTATATAAAAAGATATAAAAATATCTGAAACGAAAATACTTAATGCCCCTCGTAAATTTTACATTAGAAACAAAACAAAAACACACACATTGAGTGACTGAGTCTTTTATTTGCGGCAGTCAATTTTTGCTTTACCCATTGAAGTACATTGTGTAGGCTTTTATAAAAAAGTTCCTCTTTTAATATATGCATCTGAGGCTGTTCCGCAACACCAATACTGTATTACTTACCACTAAAGAAAAATACAAATGTACAAAAATGTTTTGACAAGTACGTGATACAATCGTTTGATAATAAGATTGGTACATGATATACATTTGTGCTATGCATCATATTGTCATTTAAGCCTACAGCTATTTATCAATTTATATACATATTTTTTAATATAATATTCCAGTAATGACGTTCCTGGTGGCTTCGTACGTAATTGGTTAAATTACTGATGAAAATGGAAAATGCCTTTATATATTGGATCTTTACGGAATCCTATTTCGTCCACAATATTTCGCTAGTAACACGCGATAATTATCGCCTCTAAAGGGCGAAATTTAGTACTAAATTTCGCATGTCTTAAATTTCGCTAGTCTCTAACGCGATAATTATCGCCCTTTCAAAAGACCAGAGACACTTATACTAGCGAAATTTAACAATTTCGCCTCGATAATTATCGTCTTAATTTTCGTATGTTGTGTGTTTCTCACGCGATAATTATCGCTTTGAAGGGCGCTAATTATCGCATGAGAGACTAGCGAAATTTAATGCATGCGAAATTTAGAACCAAATTTCGCCCTTCGAAATTATGACGGGAAAAAACACGTGCTAACGGTGTTACGGTAATACCGTGCTGTGTCTTCAGCGGTAAGAGATGACAGAGACTGAAGAATTTACGGAATCCTATTTCGTCCACAACATTTCGCTAGTAACACGCGATAATTATCGCCTCTAAAGGGCGAAATTTAGTACTAAATTTCGCATGTCTTAAATTTCGCTAGTCTCTCACGCGATAATTATCGCCCTTTCAAAAGACCAGAGACACTTATACTAGCGAAATTTAACAATTTCGCCTCGATAATTATCGTCTTAATTTTCGTATGTTGTGTGTTTCTCACGCGATAATTATCGTCTTAAAGGGCGCTAATTATCGCATGAGAGACTAGCGAAATTTAATACATGCGAAATTTAGTACCAAACTTCGCCCTTCGAAATTATGGCGGGAAAAAACACGTGTTAACGGTGTTACGGTAACACTGTGCTGTGTCTTCACCGGTAAAAAATGGGGTGTAACTTTTTGCAATCGTTGTCATCTTGGTGAAGAGATCGTTGTGAAGGTGTGCTACCACTAAATTATCAGATAGTTTAATAGCGTTATTCTCTCATATAAACTGGTATTCATTTGTGTTTGAACGTGCATTGTGCTTGCGTAAATTGTGTTATAAGCATAGAAATTGATATTTAAAAACAGTTGGATTTTTTTCATTCGGGCATCTAAATTATTTTTTAAATCTATATATTGTTATAATGATAATGATTAGTTAAGTTTTGAAAATAAAATCATTTGTGAATTCGGTTAATTCCAAAACATAAATGAACAGGGATTTTTAAAGTTCGTTGGTTAATTTGCAAACAAATAAAAGTTTATTTTTATATATATGGTTTTACCAGAGGTGACTATAAGTTTACCCTCCGTCCTTCCGGGATACCGAAAAGAGGTGGGGGATGACTTAACTGTAAACAGAACACAAAAGAACAAAAGTCCATTCCGTAACAAACGAATAAGTGGCTCTTTGCCCTCTATTAAACAATAAAAATGGCTCCTTATTCCAATCTGGCCGGACGTCCGTCCTTCCGTTTGTGTCACGGACACACAGTTTTTGAGGAAACATTTTCAAATTTTGTATATGACTTGTAGATCATGGTTAAATATGTGCAAGTCACACTTATCATTATACTGTTTATAACTAACATTACATTATTCAAGTTGCTAAAATAACGTAATATAGGCACAGACTAGGTAAGATTTGAGGCGAACTACTCCTACAGTTCTCTAGCAAACATTTTAAAATTTAGTATATGTCTATAGGTGGATTGAAGGTGTGCAGGCCATATATTTACTGCTTAATTTGTAATTACGTTACTGTGTTTTTTGTTATCGAACAACATAATACATTTTCGCTACAAGTTTATGTCACAAACTTCTCCCACAGTTTTTGAGCAAACATATTCAGATTTGGAATATGTCTTGCAAATGGGATGAAGATGTGCAAGACTCATTCATTTTCACTCTGTTTTGTAATTTACGTTACGCCATTTCCGTTACCATATAACATAATGAAACTGCTGTGTAAGTTTGTGTCACCAACTACTCATACAGGTTTTAATCAATCATTTTCAAATTTAGTTTGTACGTAAAATGTGCAAGACACATATATTTTCTTCGATCTGTTTGGAACATATATTCTGGGTATTTACATAATATAGATGCAGTATTGTAAGTTTGTGTCGCAAAATACTTTTTCATGTTTCGAGAGAAAACATTTTCCAAATATACTTGTATGCCGTTTAGATGGTTTCAAGATGTGCAAGACACATTGTTTTGTCGGTCTGTTTGTAATTTTCTTTTCGCATTAGTCAACTCCAGGTAAGTTGGTCATAGTGTTAACTATCAATTTGTTGGCAGGGGTAATTAGTCACATTTAAAGAAGTTCTAGTTACATTTAAAGGCACATTTATTGCCGGCTTACACGTTATTACATTGTAATGTACAAAAGAAGATGTGTTGTTAGTGCTAAAAAGATGAAAATAAAGTGCTAAAGAAAGAAAGAATAGACTATGAATGTGTATAGATAGGTAGATGTAAGAAGTTAGAAAGGTTTATTGATTTGTAAAATAAAATACGTCACCTATAAATTTGTAATAGATTGACCAAGTACTTTTACATTTTAATGTTGAATATTGATATGTAAATGTATTTCTTGTATGTTCATGAATAAGACTGAAATAACCTATAAATTTAATCTTTAAATTATCATGTTTCATTACGAATAATACAATAGTTTACCAGCATATTGTAATATCATATTTTACAAATAAATAAAATAGTCAGTATTGACAGAGTTATTGCCCTTGATTCAGTGGAAATTGGCTAATCTGGTACCTTTTGAGACAGGCGTTTTAGATATTTCATGTGGCATTCTTTGACAATGTATCCAGTCAAATCTGGTGCCCAAAGAAATAGACTTTCTAAATGTTTCATGCGGCAAACTTTGACAATATCTCCAGCGCAATCAACAGTACCTGTTGATATAGACGTTCTATATATTTCATGAGCAATCCATGATAATATCTCATGCCAAATCTGGTACATGTAGAGATATGCGTTCTTGATGTAATATGTGGCAATCTTTTACAAAGTCTCCAGTCTCAGTGCCTGAAAATATAGAAATTTTAGATACTTTATTTGGTAATCTTTGAAAATATCCGCAGCCAAATCTGATACATGTACAGATATGTATTCTTGATGTTTTATGTGGCAATGTTAGACTATGTCTCCAGGCAAACCTGGTGCCTTTAGATATAGGCGTTCTAGATATTTCATGTGGCAATATTTGACAATGTTTTCAGGTAAATCTGGCACCTTTTCAGGCAAGGTTCTAGATATTTCATGCGGCAATCTTTGAAATACCTCCATCGAAATCTAGAATATGTAGAGATATGCGTTCTTGATATTTAATATGACAATCTTTGACAATTTCTCTTGTTAAATCTGGTACCTGTAGAGATAATAGTTCTAAATATTTCATATGGCAATCTTTGACAATCTCTGCAGCCATATCTGGTGACTGTAGGGATAGACGTTCTCTATATTTCATGAGTAATCTATGATAATGTCTCAAAATTCTGGAAACAAAGTGATCCCTCGGAAGCATTAATCACAACAAAATAACATAAGAATTGCAGACTCGGTTTGATTGAGTCTGTACATGAGGAATAATGAATATGTGCAACATCCCTCACGCCCCCTAGCACCGGCTTGAGCGGTACTCAATTCTCAACACTTTATAGTGTTGGCATCAATGATCCCGAAGGACCAGAAAATATAACAACACTGATGTGAAGTACGGGGCAACTTTTTACGGCTGCCACACGGCACTTGACACCTGCTGTTGTGAAGTACAAAATTCTGGAAACAAAGTGATCCCTCGGAAGCATTAATCACAACAAAATAACATAAGAATTGCAGACTCGGTTTGATTGAGTCTGTACATGAGGAATAATGAATATGTGCAACATCCCTCACGCCCCCTACCACCGGCTTGAGCGGTACTCAATTCTCAACACTTTATAGTGTTGGCATTAATGATCCCGAAGGACCAGAAAATATAACAACACTGAAGTGAAGTACGGGGCAACTTTTTACGGCTGCCACACGGCACTTGACACCTGCTGTTGAGAAGTACAAAATTCTGGAAACAAAGTGATCCCTCGGAAACATTAATCACAACAAAATAACATAAGAATTGCAGACTCGGTTTGATTGAGTCTGTACATGAGGAATAATGAATATGTGCAACATCCCTCACGCCCCCTAGCCCCCAAGCCAAATCTAGTATTTGTAAAGATATGCGTTCTTTAAGTTTTATGTGTCTTAGGGAATGTATCCAGCCTAATATGCTACCTGAGTTTAAGATATAACATGTGGCAATCGTTGGCAATAACTCCTGGTTAAATTAAGAGATACGCCTTATTGATATTTTATTTGGTAATCATTGACAGTGTCTCAAGTCAAATATGTTTCTTTTAGAAACATGCATTCTAGATATTTTATGTTGTAATCATTGACAATATCACCAGCCAAATCTAATACATGTATAAATAGGCGATCTAGATATTTCATGTGGCAATATTTGGAAGTGTCGTCACTGAAATGTGGTACATATGGACATTGACGCTCCAGGTATTTCATGTGGCAATCTTTGACCATGGCTCCAGTCAAACCTTGTGCCTACAGAGAAAGGCGTTCTAGATATTCCATGTGGCTATCTTTGGCAATAACTGTGGTTAAATCTGGTATATTTAGAGATACGCCTTCTTAATATTTAATGTGGCAATCTTTGAAGATGTCTCCAGTGAAATTTGTTTCTTTCTATTTTTTTATGTTGCAATCATTCTCAAGCCAAATCTAGTACATGTAGAAATAGGCGATCGAGAGAAATTTGATGTGGCAATCTTTGGAATGTTTCCAGTCAAAACTTGTGCCTTTAGAGATAGATGTTGCATATATTTCATTGTGGCAATTTCTGACAGTATTTCCAGTCAAATCTGGTTTCCTTCTAAGGCAGGCCATCTAAATATTTTATGTGTTAGTCTTTGACAATGTGTCCAGCCAAATCTGGTTTATTATGAGACTGGCGTTTTAGATATCACATGTGACATTCTAGATAATGTCTCAAGCGAAATCCGGTACATGTATATGTATTTTCTTGATATTTTTATGTGGCAATATTTGACTATGTCTCTAGCCAAATCTAGTTCCCGTACCCATTGAGGTTGTAGATAGTGTAAGTTGCAATCTTTGGCAGTGTCGCCAGTGAAATGTGGTACATATAGAGATTGACTTTCCAGATATTTAGTGTGGCAAATTTTGACAATGTCTCCGGGCACATCTGACATCTTTTCAGGTAGGCGTTTCCGAAAATGAATGTGGCAGTCTTTTGCAATATCTCCTGTGAAATCTAAAACATGTAGAGATCTGTAGTCTTGATATTTAATGTGTCCAATCTTTGACAATATATCTAGACAAATCAGGTACCTGTAAAGATAGCAGTTGTATAGATTTAATGTGGCAATCTTTGACAATGTCTCAAGGCAAATCAGGCACCTTTTGAGGCAGGCGTTCCCGATAATGAATATGGCAATCTTTGAAATATCTCCATTGAAATCTAGAATATGTAGAGATATACAGTCTTGATATTAAATGTGTCAATCTTTGACAATATACATTTTAATTTCCCCCCAGTTTTTTTTCCCCCTTTTTTTATTGGGTATTGATACCCCAAAAAAATTGATATTTTCCAGCCCCGAGGGTAAAATACACACTAAAATTTTCCCCCTTGGGGACCCAAGTTGTAAAAAAAATCGCTTATGTGATGCGCGTAGGTTCGAATTTTTCGCGGGGTAAAATTTCCCATTTAACCCGCACTTTTTAACTGTCAAAAATAAATATTTTTCCCAAAGTAGAGTAAAAGAAAACAATTTGATGGAAAAATTGGGGTTGTGAAAACTTGATATTAATTAAAAAAGTGGGGTTCAAAAGACTATCCCTTTTTTCTTTTTTTTAATTCGTTGGGAGGGAAAAATCGTATGGGTTTTTGTGAGTCAAAGTTGTGATGAAGAGGTTTAAAATGAAGGGAATCTTATTTCGACGTTTCATTGAAACAGCAATGATTTTTTAAAAAATCGTCTATACTCGGCAGGGGAAGGGTAATAAAATTATTATTTTGGTTTTGGAGTGATATATGTGGATATATTACCTGCCAAGATAAAATATCACCCTCGCCTAACGGCTCGGGTGATATAAAATCTTAGCAGGTAATATATCCACATATATCACTCCAAAACCAAAATAACATATAATATAGACAAATCAGGTACCTGTAAAGATAGCAGTTGTATATTATTTAATGTGGCAATCTTTGGCAATCTCTCTAGCCAAATCGGGTACATATTGAGATATGCGCTCTTGATATTTCATGTGGCAATCTTTGACAATGACTCCAGTAAAATTTGGTGCCATTAGAGATAGGCGTTATATATAGTTCATGTAGCAATCTTTGACAATGTATCATTTCAAATCTGGTACATATAGAGATATGCGTTCCTGACATTTCATGAAGCAATATTTTAAAAGGTCTCTAGTCAAACATGATGCCTTTAGAGATAGGCGTTTAAAAGTTTTCATGTGACAATCTATGACAATGTCTCCAGTCAAACCTGGTACTTGTATGGAATTTTGTTTTAGACGTAACTTGTGTAAATCTTTAAAAATGTCTCCAGTCCAATCTGGTACATTTGCAGATATGCTTTTCTGATATCTGACATCTTTGACTGTGTCTCGAGTCAAATATTTTGCCTTTTGAAAAATGCATTATAGATATTTCATGTCGCAATCTTTGACAATGTCTCCAGCCAAATCCTGGTACATACTTAGATATGCGTTCTAAATATTTCATGTGGCAATCTTTGACAAAGTCTCCTGTCAAATCTGGTACATATAGAGATATGTGTTTTTGATATTTAATGTGGCAGTCTTTGACAATGTATCCAGCCAAATCTGGTACATATAGAGATATCCGTCCTAGATATTTCATGTGGCAACCTTTGACAATGTTTCCTTTCAAATCTAGGACATATAGAGATAGGCGGTCTTGCTATTTCATGTAGCAATCTTCGACAATGTTTCGAGCCAAATCTGGTACCTGTAAAGACTGGCGTATTAGATAACATGTAGCCATCTAGATAATGTCTCAAGCCAAATCCGGTGCATGTATCTAGGAATGTGTTCTTGAGGCAATGTTTGGCTATGTTTCCAGCAAAATCTGGTTCCCGTACAGATTAGAGTTGTACATGTTTCATTAGGTATTCCTTGACAGTATCCAAATATTTCATGTGGCAATCTTTGACAATTTCTCGAAGCAAATCTGGTACCTGTATGGACTATTGCTTTAGACATAACTTCTGGCAATCTTTGACAATGTCTTCCTTCCAATCTGGTACATTTTTAGATATGTGTTTCTGATATTGTATGTGGCAATCTTTGACAGTGTCTCCAGTCAAATATGTTGCCTTTTGAAATATGCATTCTAGATATATCATGTAGCAATCTTTGACAATGTCCCCAGCCAAATCTGGTACATACAGAGATAGGCGTTCTATATATTTCATGTGGCAATCTTTGACACTGTCTCCTTTCAAATCTGGTACATAAAGAGATATGCGCTCTTAACATTTCATGTAGCAATCTTTGAAAATGTCACTAGTCAAACATGATGCCTTTAGAGATAGGCGTTCTAGGTATTCCATGTAGCAATCTTTGACAATGTCCCCAGCCAAATCTGGTACATATATCGATAGGCGTTCTTGATATTCCATATAGCAATCTTTGACAATGTATCCAGCCAAATCTGGTATATATAGAGATATGCATTCTAGATATTTCATGTGGCAATCTTTGACAGTGTCTTCTTTCAAATCTGGTGCAAATAGAGATAGGCGGTCTTGATATTTCACGTAGCAATCTTTAACAATGTTTCGAGCCAAGTCTGGTACCTGTAAAGACTGGTGTTTAAGATATAACATATAGCCATCTAGATAATGTCTCAAGCCAACTCAGGTACACGTAGAGGTATATGTGTTCCTGATATTTCTATGTGGCAATGGTTGTCTATGCTTCCAGCCAAATCTGGTTCCCTTACACATCGGAGTCCTAGATGTTTCATTAGACATTATTTGACAGTGTCGCTAGTGAAATTTGGTACATATAGATGTTGAAGTTCCAGGTATTTCGTGTGGCAATCTTTGACAGCTTTTCTAGTATATCTCCGTGCCTTTATAGGTAGACGTTGTAGACATTCCATGTGGCAATCTTTCACAATATCTCCAGCCAAATTTGGTTCCTTTTTGAGCCAGGCGTTCTAGATATTTCATGTGGCAATCTATGACAATGTCTCCAGTCAAATCTGGTACCTGTATGGACTTTTGTTTTAGACATAAAATGTGGCATTCTTTGACAATGTCTCCCAATTTCAAAGATTATCACAATTTATATCTAAAACAATAGTCCATGCAGGTACCAGATTTGACACAAGACATTGCCAAAGATTGCAACATGAAATATCTAGAACGCCTGTCTGTATATGTACCAGATTTGGCTGGAGACATTGTCAAAGATTGCTACATGAAATATTATCAACGCATATTTCTATATGTACAAGATTTGAAAGGAGTATTGTCAATGATTCCCACATGAAATATCTAGAACGCCTATTTCTAAAGGCATCATGTTTGACTTAAGACATTGTCAAAGATTGCTACGTGAAATATCAAGAACGCAAATCTCTATATGTACCAGATTTGATAGGAGACATTGTCAAAGATTGCCACATGAAATATCTAGAACGAATATCTCTATATGTACCACATTTGGCTGGAGACATTGTCAAAGATTGCTACATGAAGTATCATGAACGCATATCTCTATATGTATCAGAACAAATAGGAGACAATGCCAAAGATTGCCACATAAAATATTTAGAACGCATAAATTTATATGTACCAAATTTGACTTGAGACATTGTCAAAGATTGCCACATGAAATGTCTAGAACGTCTATCTCTATATATACCAGATTTGACTGAAGATATTGTCAAAGATGCTAAATGAAAGATCATGAATGCATATATCTATATGTAACCAGATTTGAAAGGAGACATTGTCAAAGATGCTAAATGAAATATCAAAGATTGCACATTAAATATTTAGAAAGTCTATCTCTAAAGGCATCATGTTTGATAGGAGACATTGTCAAAGATTGCCACGTGAAATATCAAGAACCCATATCTCTATATGTGCCAGATTTGGCTGGAGACATTGTCAAAGCTTGCCACGTGAAATATCTAGAACGCCTATCTCTAAAAGCATCATGTTTGACTAGAGACATTGCCAAAGATTGCTACGTGAAATATCAAGAACGCATATATCTATATACAGTGTATACCAAATTTGACTGATGACATTGTCAAAGATTGCCATATGAAAATTCTAGAACGTCTATCTCTATACGTACCAGATATGGCTGGAGACACTATCAAAGATTGCCACATGCATTATATAGAACGCCCATCGATATATGTAAATCTGGTACATTTTTAGATACTAGAATGCGTTCTTGATATTTCATGTTGCAACATTTGACGATGTCTCCAGTTAAACTTGGTGCCTTTACAGATAGACGTTCTAGATATTTTATGTGGCATTTTGTGACAATGTCTCCAGCTAAATCTGGTACCTATATGGACTATTGTTTTAGATATCACTTGTGGCAATCTATGACAATGTCTCCATTCCGATCTGGTACATTTACAGATATGCCTTTCTGATATTTTATGTCGCAATCTTTGACAGTGTCTCCAGTCAAATATGTTTGCTTTCGAAAAATGCATTCTAGATATTTCATGCAGCAATCTTTGACAATGTGTCCAGACAAATCTGGTACCTGTATGAACTATTGTTTTAAACATAACTTGTTGCAATCTTTGACAATGTCTCGAGTCCGATCTGGTACATTTACAGACAAGCATTTCTGATATTTTATATTGCAATGTTTGACAATGTCTCCGGTCAAATATGTTGCCTTTTGTAAAATGCATTCTAGATATTTCACGTAGCAATCTTTGACAATATCTGTAGACAAATCTGGTATCTCTAAAGAAAGAAGTTGTATATATTTAATGTGGCAATCTTTGACAATGTCTCCAGCGAAATCTGGTACATATAAAGATATGCGTTCATGACATTTCATGTAGCAATCTATGACAATGTCATTTGTCAAATATGGTGCCTTTAAAGATATGCGTTCTAGATATTTCATGTAGCAATCTTTGACAATATCTCCAGTCAAATCTGGTACATTTAGAGATATGTGTTCTTGATGTTTCATTTGGCAATCTTTGACAATGTCTACAGCCAAATCTGGTACATGTCGACATTGGACTTGTAGATAGTTCATTAGGCAATCTTTGACAAGGTCTTCTGTTACATTTGATGCATATAGAAACAGTTACTGGCAAACAATGGCAAAGAAATGACATCTACATGTACTGAAGCATTAAGTTTATACTAGTGGCTGAAACTTCGTGTTTAAAGGACATATATAATTGCATTTTATCGCATGACCGCCACAACTTTCCTTTAACGTTTTCACTATTAAACGTAGTGCTCATTTCAAACAAGTCCAAAGCCTGTGATAAAACAAAATCATCATTATCTAACTCCATACTTGTCCCTCGACGGGCAAACTGAAAATGACAAGAATTTGGCGCTGAATAAGGTAAACTGCTAGGGCTTAGCGCAAACGAATGTGATTGGTTCATTTTTCTAGGGGTTCACTATATATCTGGCAGCGAAGGAGCAGAAAGGCACCGAATGGGTGTATTTCTATGTGTATCTCTAAAATTTATCATTTGTTTAAATCATGCGATAATACGAGAGAGCGAAAATCTCCAAGAAAAAGTTGTGGCGGTCATGCGATAAAACAGTTACAGAATATTAACTCGGACTTCACCGGCTGGTATCAGCGCATGGGGCGACAAAAAGGGTCAATCATGGAAATTAATCTCGACGTTCCGTATCGATTAATTTCCTATGATTGACCCTTTTTCTCGACGTTCCGTCTCGATTAATTTCCTATGATTGACCCTTTTTGTCGCCCCATGCGCTGATACCAGCCGGTAAAGTCCTCGTTAATATTCTACAACTATTACATCACAAACCGTGTAGGCCATTAATGTATAATTATATATCACCATTTACATGCTGAGGACTTTGATTATATTTCAACAAGCGTATTGTGTAAGAAGAATACCATAGCAAATGAGCAAACTTATTCTTTTTTATTATAGAAATTTAAAAAAGATATGTAGTTTTAAAATTTGACTTAAAACCCAAGACAATATAAAATACTTGAAAATGCTGTCATATTGTTACAAATTTCATAAATCTCTACAATTGAATTTCTCATATAAAAATAGGTTTGGCCAAGATAACAATGGCTGCCCTCATTACTAACTACATTTCTATAGCTGTCCAGGACAAATACGTAATATTTGCAGAATCTGAAGTTGGAAGCACTTTCATTGACTGAGAAGAATATTACGGCGTGAATGGTGGTCATTTCATTTTTCCATGTTTAAAATTGACAAATTTGTAATAAATGAGTAATTTATTTTTTATGGCTAAAAGTATGGTTTTATATTTGAATGATGTAGTTTGTATCATTAAAATGTATGTGACGATAAGTAATTGCTTTCAGTCATAATATACTAATATACTAATCATGCCACATATGATATATCATATCATATATCAGATATCATGCCACATATGATATATCATATAATATATCTGTATCATGTCATATCCTATATCATGTCATATATCATATATTATGCCATACATCATACCATATATCAGATATCATGTCACATATGATATATCATGTCATATATCATGCCACATATCAAATCATATAATGACATGTATCATATATCATGTCATATATCATATCATGTCATATCCTATATCATGTCATATATCATGCCATGTATCTTATATCATGTCATATATCATATCATTTAATATATCATGTCATATCATATATCATGTTATATGTCATGTCATATATCATATATCATGTCGTGTCATATATCTTATATCATGTAATATATCATATCATATTTCATGCCATGTATCATATATCATGTCATATATCATACTCTATATCATGTCATATATCAGATATCATGCCATATATCATATCATATATTATATATCATGTCATATATCATGTCATTTATCATATATCATGTCATATATCATATATTGTATGTATATATATATCAATGAGTATATATATATATATGCAAATTATATAGACAAAAGTAACAAGATAGACCGATTAAATTTGTAAAAAGGAAACGTTTAGATTTGTTCAAACATTTCTTTGTTTGCTTTTAGAAAAAGTAAAAAGTCGAGCGTTGCCTCCGCCCGGCGGTGGCTCTTGTTATAATTTACTGATGTTAGTAGATACTTGTGTTGATCATACAACTTAAGATGCTAGAACAAAGGTCACCAGTGCTAAAGATTTACTTATACGGGACTTATTCATTGACTAGTTATCTTGGCTGTTGCTATAACTTTGGGTAGAGAAGTGGTCATTTTGGGTCAAGGTTACAAGACTGATAAAAATCCAAAACAGTTTTGTTCAGGCAGCCGAGGTCTTGAATATTTGGTTGGTAGATACCTCGGCTTATCCATGGAGTATGGGATTGCTGGGGTACCAGTCAATAAATGTTTTCACATTTGTTAATACAGTGTGCACTGAATATTTTGACAAATTTTTAGGTTCGGAAAATTTAAATTGCGTTCATAATCTCCATATATTTATCTATCCACATAACTAATATCAACCTATATGTTAGTTACACAGTGAATTATGGTAGGATCCAGATTTATTCAGTTTTCATTTAAAAAAATATTTTACCATAGAAACAACAGTGAAAAAAGTAATCAAATAATGTGCATTATACACCTCAGTATGTTCTCTATCAACAATTTTTTTTAATTAAGTTACTTGAGTCTAACTTCTGTACTTAATTAGCTATTGCAGGACCTTGATTTCTTCTGACGTACGAGAAGATAAAAGGAACCTTCAATGAAACTTGTTAAAGGCATGATTATGCCTCAGAAATGAACAAATATTTACTTCTTAAGAAATGTCATTGTAACAATTTATAATATTTAAGTAATGGTTTTAGAGAAAGTTAAATGCCTGCTACCTAAAGGAAATAGGACTAAATGTAAAAGTTAACGTTATAAAGTAGCAAAATGTAAGCAAAGTAGCATTTTGACTTCCATACTTTGTTTGTTTGTTTGTTTGTTTCATTTTACGCCTTTTTCCAACAGTATTTCAGTCATATAGGCGGGTAGTTTCCTAACCATCGTCCTGGAGAGTTACACCAGTACTAGACTACCTTCCTCCGCGCTAAACTACCAAAGCATCTCCCGGGGATCGAACCCTCGCCAGAGAGGTAACTGGATTAGAAGTCATCGACTCTAACCCCTCGACCACGGAGGCGGTCTTGACTTCCATACGATTTTATTTTTTTGACTTCCATACAAAATACCAAATCACTAGAAATTTACTAATTGCCGAAAAGCATTAGAAGGTTAAAATAGATAAATACAGAATCCCTAAAGAAAGCCCAACACGGCAAAATTGAAAATGTTGCAGGCTCGGTTTGATTGAGCCTGTTCATGGTAAAACAGTTATGGTAATTGGCCAGTTAGTAGCTTGTTGCTTGTTGGAAAATATAAAAAAAATACAACAAAAAAAATATTTTGAGATAAAAATGAAAGCATTTCTAAGGCATAATGGACCTTTAAGGATAAGAAGAGGTCATTATTCTTCAATGCAAATTATAAAAGTATTTGGCGTGATTTAAAGGTTCAAAAGGCAAAACTGTCAAATATCTAAGTTCTGGCCGTAGTAAACTCCTACAAGGAAACTTGACTTTTCCTCAAATGACCAACAGATCCTTCATTATGGATAATAGATCATCGGCATTGCAGTTTTGGAAGAGAAAGTCCTATGTAACTTATAAACTCCTAATTACGCTTTTTTTTATCTCCTGCGTATGAGTTATTATTTTTTTATAGAACATATTAAATTGTCACCAAGGCGCCCGTACTGTCCTTCACTTTCACACCTGTTTAATTGACTTCTTCTGTTCAGTGTCTTTTGTATAAATGCAAATTGCATGATTTTTTTCCTGACCATTTTTTTGTCATCACTTCTATGAAATGTGTCAATATTATAACAACAGCTTAGTGTTAGACATTGATACCTGCTGCTTATGTTTATGTTTTAGGTATATTTGCATGATTTATTTATCCCCTTAGCGGAAAGGGGATTATAGGAATGGCCTCCGTCTGTCAGTCCGTCTGTCTGTCCGTCTGTCAGTTCCATAACTTAAACCGCTGAACAGTTTTTGAAATAACTTGGCACAAGTGATCACCATAATGAGACGAGCACAAGAATTAGGTTGCTACCCCCAAGGTCAAGGTCACACCTAAAGGTCAAACGTTACAAAGCCTTCATTTCATAATAAAAAGTCTACATTTCGTGTCAGCTCCATAATTTTAAACCGCTGAAAAGTTTTTAAAAGAACTTGGCACAAGTGATAACCTAAATGGGACGATGTGCAGAGCGCAAGAATTGGGTTGCTACCCACAAGGTCAATGTCACACTTAAATGTCAAACGTTAAAAAGTCTTCATTTCATAATAAAAAGTCTACATTTTGTGACCTCTCCATAACTTTTAAACCGCTGATTTTTTTTTTGAAATATTTTGGCACAAGTGATCACCATAATGGGACGACGTGCAGAGCGCAATGATTGGATTGCTATCCAAAAGGTCAAGGTAACACTTTAAGGTCAAATTTTAAAAAGTCTGCTCCATAACTTTCTAACCACTGAAATTTAAAAAAATGACTAAATACAATTGATCACCATCATAAGAACATATGCAGAGCGCACTAATTGAGTTGCTTTACCCCAAGGTCAAGGTCACACTTAAAGGTCACATTTATAAAAAGTCTACATTTAATGTCCCCTCCATAACTTTTAAATGCCCCAGGGTCAATGTTATATGTTGTCCATAACTTTTTAACTTTACGGAAGATTTTAAATACTTTGGCACAAATAATCACCATCGTGAGACTATGTGCTTATGATATGCATGACACAACTTCAATGTCATGTTTGGTAAAAGGACAAGAAGTACATATTCATGTTCAATGCGGAAGGGGATTTAGCTGTCCTTCAGACTGCCTTGTAGACATTAAAAAAATCGAATTGACAGTCCTTTTCTGTCGACATTTAAGTTTTTTACACGGGGCCGTACGTGGCTAAGTAATAGGAACAATGCACAGTCCATTGATGCTAAGGGGGTAAATATCTGGTATTTTCCAAATGAGGTATGTGTACCCCTCCCTGTACGGGACAAATAAACAAGCTCGGCCTTTAACCATTTTTGGAATTTTCATGAGGCCAAACGTGGCTACCTGCAAGAGGCAATATACTGTCATCTCAGTTTTTACACGGAACCATACTATGTCGATAGACAATGTACAGTCCATTTTGCATACATTTAAAACTCAAAGTTTATATTGATATGGTGACATTAATTAATATAGTCCAAGATGTTAGCCAATATCAATATTTTCAATGGGATATAAGAAGCAATAATAATTATGATGATAAGTCAGCCTCGACAACCATTCAAAAATTCACACGAGGCTATTTGTCGCTATAGTCAATGTTTTTTTAAAGATTTTGTTCCATTTGGCTTCTACAATATTTTAAACATACCGAGGAAGAAAATACACATACAAATTTAGTGTCCTTGTACCTAGCGATTGATAGACCATAGAGAGTCCCGTTCAGGATATCCTAGGACTAAAAACACGAGAAGAATTAAGTTCAGACGCGATATTTAGCGTCCTATAAAGGGCGAAATTTAGTACTAAATTTCGCATGTATTAAATTTCTCTAGTCTCTCATACGATAATTAGCGCCCTTCAACGCGATATTTATCGCCTGATGAACACACAACATACGAAAATTAAGACGATAATTATCGAGGCGAAATTGTTAAATTTCGCTAGTACAAGTGTCTCTGGTCTATAGAAAGGGCGATAATTATCGCGTGAAAGACTAGCGAAATTTAAGACATGCGATATTTAATACTATATTTCGCCCTTTAGATGCGATAATTATCGCGTGTTAACTAGCGAAATATTGTGGACGAAATAGGATTCCGTAAGAATTGGACATTTTTGTTAGACAATCATTCATAGACGGTCTGACTAATTCGGAAATTCAGACACTTCTGAAACTTACTAAGAGGATACATATTAGGTAAATATATAGTTTTATTTTCAAGTTTTTCATATGAAATGAGGCATCATACAATCATTTGAAAGTTTTTCAACCAGTGATGTGATTATATAAAATAAGGAAACATGAGACCGCTCACAATATTTTGTCCATCGTATATACATGTCCTATATTCGTTAACTTTGCTAACGAATTTTGGTATTATTAGGAATGTTTCTTAAATAAAGTACCAGTTATATCTTGTTAAAAGAGAGTGGAATAAGTGTGACTGTCAGTGTGTCAAGTAATTGTTAAACCAACTAAAACTAGTGGTAGGATATTTTGTTCCGGAAGTTTTAATCTGGTTTACATGCAAAAACCATGTGTGATAAATAGTTATGACATTGTTTGTTACAGCTTTTTGGAGAAATTACCACAAGGTTATGAATTCTATGTAACTTTTACTGTTTTTAAATCTAAAACAGATATAGATGTAGCTTTTTACCCTTTATACTAAATTGATGAATTTGTTTATATGTTAGCCTGTCAAACTGTTGAACTGATACCATGATGAATATTTCTGCTTAATAATTTATTATTTTTAAAATGTATATGTCTGATCAAAGAATACTTTAATGCAATATTGATTGTATAATTTCAAAATAAATACATCCTGAGAAACTAATAAAATTCATTGAAATGGTATAAATATCATAAAGAAATCGAAGTATTCTCAGATTTTGAATATCAATGAAAGAAGTCTATCTGTGCATGACTTAAGTACAGTTTTTATAAGAAATGGTACAAAAATTGCTGGCAACAATCTTTCAGATTTTATAACTTAGCATTTTGTGTACAGTGAATATTATTTTTTTCACATGACTTATATCAAGATAAATCATGTTTTTTAATATCCTGTGTTTTTGTGCAAATATCCTATCCTTTTCAACAGCCTAAGAACATTAAGAAGAATATTAGAACGGCAAAACCTTCACAGAAGACAGACATTGGACACTTACTTAGTTCGTGCAGCTCTTTTGGTAAATGTAACATTATTTACTATACTGTATATAAATTTGTATAGATGAAAATGCACACTGATGATATATTCAAAGTTACAGGGTATAGTTTATTAATCTCTTACATGAAAATCGACCTGCACTTTCAAAGATCATGAAATGTGTACAATGCCTACATTTATGAGTTATAATAGGGCCAATGTACCTGTATCCCGCTATATCACACTTTGAATAGTTATTGTAGTGTTACGTCCATGTACTCTAACCGTCGAATATATTGTCTAGATTTTCTAAACCGCTCATATTTGTAAATGCGCAATTTTAGGTAAAAAAAGTAAAAATAAATATCTTAAATAAATAAAGGTATTGGTATAATAATGGTGATCGATATATTGTTTTTAGAAATGATTATTACATATTATAATTATTTTATTGGCTTTAATATCCACTGTAGTTGACTAATATTATCAAATACCAACTAAAAATAAAGGTATCACCAACATTTTAAAAGTGAAAGTGTATATTTAAGTATTTATCTCTGTTTTGATAACAATGTAGACATTTTAAATTTCTTAACATAAATTTATAGAAATAAATTTTAGACCAGAAAATGGGACGATTTTTTGGTATTTCAGTTTGAAATACAAGGAAGTGGTTAGCGACTTGGATGCAGAATAATGCGTCAAAGGTCTGTTATTCATTTATAATGGTTATAAGAGAGATGTAGATGTTTCTGTTTTTGAATGAAAATATAGCCTTGATTATTATCGATTTGTTATAATTAAAGTATACAATGACTCACAAGTGAGTAATTATAAAGCTACAAAATTACTGCATAATACGTTCCATCAAGTCATAAAATATCTCTTAATCATTATCAATTTAACATTAAAATTTATAATCTAAGTTCTTTATGCAACAAAATTTGTCTGAGAGTAAGAAGTTTTATATAATATATTCATTTTCAAGAATAAATGTGTTAACAGAATTCAACAGAATAAACAGAATTCTTCGTTTGATACATGAAGTGGACCCTGATGCTGTTAACGTGAAGAGAAGAAATTCCCGTACCATATTCTGGGACCAAATTTTAAATACATGTTGATGGTTATGATAAACTTAAGAGATATGGACTCGCCATTCATGGAGCAATTTGTGGGTATGTATGTATTTGTATTCAAAGAACTGACTGTTCTGATTTCACATAAACTGCCAATCTTGATAAGAAAGTAAAACAAATGACCTGCAGGGTTCTCTTTCTCATGAGGCCTACAGTTATGCAACCTGTACCAATAGGGTCTGTAGCTACCCTAAGGGTATCATTGCTATCTCAACCTGGGACCTAAAATTTAGGACCCATTTTCAACATTTTCAAAGTTAATAAGAAAAAAGCTTTTTATTTTACTCCAGTTACCAATCCTGACTTCAGGACCATGAGGCAAGTTACATACATATTCATAGTGGTAATTGTTTAGCATGAGAACAATAAACATTATACATAATATAAAAAGGAGCTGATGAATGTCATAGTTTATTAATTAAACGTGAATTTAAATCATTAACATTCACATACTAACCTTGTGATATTTTCATGAATATCCTTTATAGCCAATAACTTTTCATGCCCCCGAAGGGCGGCATATTGAAAACGCTACGTATGTCTGTCTGTGTGTCCCCACATACACAGCATTCATGTCCTGACTGTATTTTTGTCATGCATTGTGGGATTTTAAAATAACTTAGCACAAGTATCTACCACATCAAGATGATGTGTCGGGTTTAAGGCACAATCATGCCACTACCATTAAGGTCAAGGTCAGACTTAAGAGGTCGAAGGTACACCACTTACACAACATTTATGTCTAGACTGTATCTTTGTCATGTATTAAAGAATTTTTGAATGACTTGGCAGATATGACAACCACGTATAGGTTAGAGTGCATATTGGGTGTTCTTCGTAAATAAGAAAGCTAAAAAGGAGCGGAGCTTGCGAAGCGACTGTAGCTTTCTTATTTACGAAGAACATCCAATATGCACTCTAACCGGCTTAGTGCTCCGCCCACTTGCGTTTTATAATATAAAACGTCCAGTTTATATAAAATCTGTTCTATTAAGATTTGAAACCTGAAAATTTGAAAAATCCTCGTCGGTGATTGGCTTAAAAAAATTGGCGAGCACTAAATCACAATTAGTGATTAACAGTACACACAGTTTTGTCCAAACTAACTTTGTAATGCATGGAAGGATTTTAAAATAACTCTGAACAAATACCAATGACAACCACATCATGACAATTTGTCACGTTTAACGCCAATGCCACACCCTACAAGGTCAAGGTCACATTGAGGTTGAAGGTACACATTTGTGTCGTGACTACAACATTGTCAGGCCTTGAAGGATTTTGAAATAATGTAGCATAAATGTTTTACCACATCAAGACATCACGTCCAAGACACACACCCACACCTTCAAGGTCAAGTTTGTAAGATTGCTGTGAATAGTAATTCATTTTGTAAGATCAATATTAAGCAATAAGTTATGCTTATTATGCCCCTCTTCCCCCTTCAAAGAAGTGGGGGTATATTGCTTGGCATTTGTCTGTCTGTTTGTGCGTAGACCTAATGGTTTGCAATCAGTAACTAAAGAACGCTTAGGCCTAGGAACTTCAAACTTTGTATGTGGTTGTTCATAACCAGAAGGTGACCCCTCATGTTTTTGTTTTTTTTAGGTCAGAAGTCAAATTGACTTTGAATGTCAAAATTGTTTCCAATTGATAACTCAACAACTCCTAGGATTTTGATCTTCAAACTACACAGGTGCATTGGTCTTGGTCTGTAGATGACCAATAACCCCTATTGGTTCAAATGTCAAAGTCACATTTGCCAGCTAGCTTATGGAACATCGGTGGCTCGACTCAGGTGACTGTTCGTTTCTGAATTAATTCACAGAAGGGCACCTCAGGCCTTTCAGCACTACTAATGCTGCTAGAAAGTCGCCACATTACCAATAACATGTCGGTGCAACGTAAAATGCAATCAGACAAATAAAATGGAGTAAACACATTTAAAACTCTCGCCATGCAACACTTGTTAAATAGTTTTTTTTCATCTTTATATGATAGTATATTTTTCTGAAAAATTCTTATAAGAAGAACTTAATGAATATATTTACTTGTAGAGAAAGGACATAAAAACAATGCAAAGATGTAGTAGTGTTGCAGATGTGAATTTTAACAAGTTATTAAATTCTTTACTTTTCATTATTTATCCTTTTTTAAACATGATGGGTCTTAAAATCATTTATTGAATTCGACGTGGTGGGTCTTTAAAGTTCGTAAAGGTGAACCCCCAATCTGCCAGAGTAGAAATAATGACATAACTACTTTAATTATGACTGCTAGTTGACAATTCTTGCCCTGTTAGAGCATAGCACTTTTGAACACAGTTGCTCAGACAATTTAACGGGTATAAATATATATCTTATGAAATATTTTTATAAAATTTATCAAGAGTGAAATTATTAAAATGGTTCCATTATTATATTGTTGATTCCTGAAAAAGTTGTAACATAGAATGTCTCTGTTATTTAACACACGTGAATATTGTATGTAAACAGAATAGAATGTTGCAAATAATGAAATCTACGGTGGCATAAAAGTGACATTTGCTTTTTTTTTTTTGGGGGGGGGGGGGATTGGTTGTTTTTCGTACTTTTTTTTTCTTTTGAGTACATATTTTATTTTAGTTTTGAATACATATTGTTTGTTTTGTTTTGCATACATATTTTTTTTAGTTTTGCATAAATATTTTATTTTAGTTTTGCATACATATTTTATTTTAGTTTTTCGTACATATTTTTTTGTTTTGCATACATATTTTATTTAAGTTTTGCAAACATACTCTATTTTAGTTTTGAATACATATTTTTTGTTTTGGTTTGCATACATATTTTTTTTTAATTTTGCATACATATTTTATTTTAGTTTTGCATACATATTTTTATTTCAGTTTTTCGTACATATTTTTTTGTTTTGCATACATATTTTATTCAAGTTTTGCAAACATATTCTATTTTAGTTTTTCATACATATTTTTTTTGTACATATTTTAACATGACGCCATTTGCAAAGTAGAGGTTTGGATAGTAACGCCATTTGTAAAACACCATTTTCAAACACTTCGCCATCTGTAAATTACAGTACCTCATTTGCAAACGCCATTTGCAAATACCAAAATTTTCATTTTTAGAGGCATAAAAAATATCAAACAGTTTTTAGTATATATATACATGAATAAATAAATAGTAGTAATAATATCGGAAAATTCCACAGTTAATTGTTTACGGAAAAAATTTGACATTTCAAAAAGGTCAAACACACAAGTAAAAATCATAAAATCAAAAAATCTTACTAAAATCAATTCGGACATATATCAAAAAGAAAAAAATGTAATGAAGATAAACAAGAGGACAGCTAGGCGGAGCATTATATGCCCGAAAAGTGTTAAGCTTGAATTAATTAACAAAAATATAGTGTCTTCTGTAAAACAGCCATCTTTCATTGTACCCATTTATGAAGGAATACAATGTATACATAAATTAAAGAAATTGATACATAATTTAAAGACATAATAAAACACATAACACATTTAAATAAAGCATTACCTCCTTCAAAAAAGCAGTCACCCTTTATAGCTGAAGAACCTTCATATATATGAAGTCAACGACCTTAACCACGGCCACGGCCACATACGCCCCATATATATACCATTTGCCCCTCACCGCTGTGGGTTTTCGAATCCCGACAGGGACTTTGGATTCTTTCATGTGAGGAAGCTATCCAGCTAGCTTTACGGAACGTCGGTGGTTCTACTCAGGTGCCCGTCCGTGCCCGAAAAAATGCACGGAAGGGCACCTGAGGTCTTCCTCCACCAGTAAAGCTGGAACGTCGACATCGCGATATGACCTATACTGTGTCGATGTGACGTTAAACCCAAAACAAACAAACAAAATATATATATATATAGTCCGCGGTGACCCAAAGAAAGGTTCTGCATATGGTCTCGATGTGGTTAACGTTTGACTCAAGGTGCATGAAAATCCTTCATGGGGTTTAGGAGATAAGGAGCGGGCAAGAAACCCAAGTCACAATTCTTTGACCTGTATGTGTGACCCCAACCTTGAGCCGGCACACCTGACATATAAGTTCTGCACATTTATGGATTTAGAACTAAACAGACATTTACTTGTAGGGAAAGATCGACTGGTTTGAATGATCATTTGATATAGCTTTCTGAGTAAGTTTGTTAACCTACTATACTGTACTGTTCAGGGAAACAGACTTCTGTTGGCATACATTTCTGTTATATACATTGAAACAATTATAACAAGTATTGTAGTATTTTTTTCACATTAAGTACAATTTGCTTTTACTTTTCTATTCAAGTCTTTATTAATTAGCATCAAACATCTAAAGTATGTAATGTTGCGTTAATGCTTAAGAATGTAGTTGTTGGGCTCTTATGCAATTCAAAAAATTGTATAAGAGAGTGATAGTACCTTCTAGTAGAAATGCCACAAGTCAAAAGCCTTGACAAATATACATCAATAATTCAAATTGAAGTCTTTCATTAGTTGATGGCTTAGTGTATTTCACCAATCTAACATGTTTCCTCTAACTTTCATACTTTATGCTTTTTGACAATATGACGGTCAAACAAATATACTTATCAGTTAGTGATATTGTTTTTGACAAATAATTAAAACTGGTACTTGGTCAACATACTTACACCTCACCAAAATTGTTGGTATTCATCATTCAGATAAAAAACAAGACAAAACATTATTCTAGACTTAAGTAGTACATAATAATAAAATACAAAATGTGTATGTTTATTTTTTCTCTATTTCAGGTACTAGAGATGATAAATTTTCTTCCAATTATTCAGATTCGGAAAACATGGAATCTACAGTTTCTAACCACCCAATCTATGAATAAAATGCTGAACAGTTCAAACAGTTACTGGCAAACAATGGCAAAGAAATGACATCTACATGTACTGAAGCATTAAGTTTATACTAGTGGCTGAAACTTCGTGTTTAAAGGACATATATAATTGCATTATCACAAACCGTGTAGGCCATTAATGTATAATTATATATCACCATTTACATGCTGAGGACTTTGATTATATTTCAACAAGCGTATTGTGTAAGAAGAATACCATAGCAAATGAGCAAACTTATTCTTTTTTATTATAGAAATTTAAAAAAGATATGTAATTTTAAAATTTGACTTAAAACCCAAGACAATATAAAATACTTGAAAATGCTGTCATATTGTTACAAATTTCAGAAATCTCTACAATAGAACTTCTCACATAAAAATAGGTTTGGCCAAGATAACAATGGCTGGCCTCATTAACAAAAGCTCCACTAACTACATTTCTATAGCTGTCCAGGACAAATACGTAATATTTGCAGAATCTGAAGTTGGAAGCAATTTCATTGACTGAGAAGAATATTACGGCGTGAATGGTGGTCATTTCATTTTTCCATGTTTAAAATTGACAAATTTGTAATAAATGAGTAATTTATTTTTTATGGCTAAAAGTATGGTTTTATATTTGAATGATGTAGTTTGTATCATTAAAATGTATGTGACGATATGTAATTGCTTTCAGTCATAATATAGTAATACAACGTATCTGTCCCTGTGTCTTTGGCCGAACAAGTATGTTAAGTTGGCAGAATTTTTATGCAGGTCAACACTTTGTCGGTGTGTCACTCTCGCCTTGAAAATAACTTGAAAAGTATTTTGAGGAATTTTTATTTAAAATTTGCAAATTGGTAGTCTTTTGATACTTGAAAATGTTAAATAATACTTGTCCCAAGTAAAGATATCTCGCTGAAACATCACACATTTGTAGACGCCAGTAAGAGAAAGAGCAGTGTCAAAGAACTGTAACTCTTGTGTTAATAGATTTTTAAAACTACTGTTCATTCAGCTCTTTTTTATAGTTTACTGATGTTAGTAGATACTTTTGTTGGTCATCCAACTTAAGATGCTAGGACAAGATCACCAGTGCTAAAGATTTACTTATACGGGACTTATTCATTGACCAGTTATCTTGGCTGTTGCTATAACTTTGGGTAGAGAAGTGGTCATTTTGGGTCAAGGTTACAAGACTGATAAAAATCCAAAACAGTTTTGTTCAGGAAGCCTTTAGTTATTGACCGAGGTCTTGAATATTTGGTAGGTAGATACCTCGGCTTATTCATGGAGTATGGGAATGCTGGAGTTCTAGTCATTTGAGCTAAGAAATAAATGTTTTCACATTTGTTAAAACAGTGTGCATTGAATACATTGACACATTTTCAGGTTCGCGGAGCATCTTCGGAACATCATGACCTTTATCAATATTCTTGACTGAAAATTGGAACTAAACCTCACACTTTCTACATCATATTGCTGAACTAAATACCTTGTATCTTCGAGTCATGGAGTCAGTTATCTGATATTAATCTGGTAACAGAAAACTTTTGGCACTTTTACGTAATTTTGCCATCAGATTAACGTTTATGAGTTTAATGCATTAAGTACCTAGTTGGTCACTAAACATTTTTATTGAAATGTTGCAAGTGGTTGCAGTTTTTAATGCATCAATAGTAAGGGTTGGAATATCTAGGAAGTGGCCCATTTTATTTCAGCAAAAAATTTGAAATTGTGAGAATCTTACATAGTAAAACAAGTCAAACAGTATCACTGTCATGTCATACCACCACAAGCTCCATTAGGGGTTTGGTTGTCAACACACAGTATTCCTGTATATGAATTTGTTGAAAAATGAACACAATCAAAACTATGAACTTATTTATTAGATTTTTATTACAGTACTGTCTGTGAGAGTAATAATTAACAAAAATAACAAGAGGGTCATGATAGCCCAAGACCACTCACCTGACATCCAGTTAGAAACGAGGACTGGTGCCCCACTGATAAAATGTTGTCTGATTCCCTACCTTCAACCCATCTAATTATGTAAAAACATGTCATTGTCTACAAAAAGTTTTAAGTAGGAACACGACTTACAAGGAAGATCTTAATCAAATTTTATATCTGACCTTGACCATCAAGGTCAATTTTAGGACAAGATTATACTTGAATTATTTAAGATGTAAGTGTTGCCATTAGTGTTGTTTTATCCAAATATGAATCAAATCTGTCAACTATTGACAAAGTTATGGCAATTAACGCAAAATTTAATTAAAGGCCTTGAACATCATGGTCATTTCAAATGAATAATTCAAAATATCATGTCAAAATGTTTTTTGCATGAGTTTAAATAAGATCTGTCAATATATTACAGAAATCACAATTTAAGCACAATAATGTAACTTTTATGGTTATAGTCATTTCATAGTCAAGGTCAAATTAGAACTATTAAACACGTGGGTGTTGTCGTATATGTCCTTAAATCCATGTATAAATCAAGTCAGTAAATAAATATGAGTAAAATCCAATAAGTGGAATAATAAAAGTATAATCAATATTAAAATTTATAGAGAGCAACATCTATTTATTTCCTTTCCAATGGAAACCACATGTTTTCTGTTGAGAAAATTTAAATTGCGTTCATAATCTCCATATATTTATCTATCCACATAACTAATATCAACCTATATGTTAGTTACACAGTGAATTATGGTAGGATCCAGATTTATTCAGTTTTCATTTAAAAAAATATTTTACCATAGAAACAACAGTGAAAAAAGTAATCAAATAATGTGCATTTAATATACACCTCAGTATGTTCTCTATCAACAAATTAAGTTACTTGAGTCTAACTTCTGTACTTAATTAGCTATTGCAGGACCTTGATTTCTTCTGACGTACGAGAAGATAAAAGGAACCTTAAAGATATGATTATGCCTCAGAAATGAACAAATATATACTACTTTAGAAATGTCATTGTAACATTTATAATATTTAAGTAATGGTTTTAGAGAATGTTAAATGCTTGCTACCTTAAGGAAATAGGACTAAATGTAAAAGTAAACGTTATATAGTAGCAAAATGTAAGCAAAGTGGCATTTTGAATTCCATACAAAATACTAAATCACTAGAAATTTACTAATTGCCGAAAAGCATCAGAAGGTTAAGACAGTTATGGTAATTGGCCAGTAAGTAGCTTGTTGGAAAATATAAAAGAATACAAACAATAGAAATATTTTGAGATAAAAATGAAAGCATTTCTAGGGCATTATGGATCTTTAAGGATAAGAAGAGGTCATTATTCTTCAATGAAATTATAAAAGTATTTGGCGTGATTAAAGTAATTTGCATAAAGGTTCAAAAGGCAAAACTTTGTGTCAAATATCTAAGTTCTGGCCGTAGTAAATTCCTACAAGGAAACTCGACTTTCCTCAAATGACCAATAGATCATTCATTATGGATAATAGATCATCGGCATTGCAGTTTTGGAAGAGAATTACGCTGCAAGTAATTAGATACTAAGTAATCCAACAGATAGAATATTTAAGACAAGGACCATGTGTATTTAACATGTATTCAGATCAACAATGCAATGATACAAACATGCCAAATATCTAAGCTCGGTACAATGTGGACTATGGAGAGAAATTTTTCGGACAAATGTCCAGTTTAAAGTCTTATTTTTACCTATCAAGTGATCTTCTTTTGCATTAAGGTAGTACACCCCTAATGCACTATCTCCACTTTAAAGAGTATTCAAATAGGCTACAATCACTGAAACTGAGGGGCTTGGGTTCAAACCCCAGAAGGGGCAACTTTTTTTTTTCTTTCTTTTTTTCTTTTTAACATTTTTTTTATTAATCTCTCAAATCCCAAATGGAAGAAAAAAGTGTTTCATGTTAATTATATAATTATTTTAGGTATTTATTTACTAAATAATGCCGACTTTAATAGCAAATATGATACCAAATATTTTCAAAGTTTAATAAAATAAAAACTACACGGTAAAAGTATTTTATATTTTGCAAGACCAACCAATATACATTTAAGAAAATTTAGGCATACTTTGAAAATAGCCCCATATTGTGGACAATTTTAGGGATATTTTAAATAAGGCTTTTTACATAGGGAAATGGTCAAATAAGTGTTAAAAGTGGGTGGGGTAGGGTTACATTTTCATACATATTAAAAAAAACAACCATTTTGCTTGTTTAAGTTATTACCTAAATGTCATTATTTGTTTTTTAACAATGAGCAATAGGAAAACATTTTGCATAATGATTATATTATAGATTATTTAGAGTATCCTCATTTCTGAAAAAAAAGCCCTTCTAATGGCAAAGTGTTAGTTCAGAAAAATGTCAATAACTCATAAACCACATGGTAAATTTTGTTTAAATTTTGCATACAGGTGACATTTAAGGCATATAACTGTCCTATGTTGTCAATTTTACAGTTCCTTATAGTGCCCATTAGGGGTGTGCTACCTTAATTAAGAGCCATTAATAAATGCACTTTTCATACAGTGTCGCTTATAAACATTTTTTTTTCTGAAGTTTGGTTAAAAAACACAATATTCAGTTTTAAATTTAGAAAAATTGACAGAAACTTTGCCATCACAAATGCTCACCTCTGTCCAGCTGATTCCAATGTGAGTTATTAGCAATATGTAAAATGTGACATTACCACTTTTACAATAACATAACTGAATAAAATGATTAAAAATAAAACCTTAAAAATATCATAATACAAATTTGGAATAAACCACAATCTATTTATATAGTATGTTTTACAAATACAATGTATATGGTTTAAAGGAAGTTGAAAAGTACAGATTATTTTTGATAAATAAGAGTTTTCCATCCATATGTCTGTTTACAAAAAATAAACGAGGGCAGTGATCACAAATGCTAATTGCTTTGGCCAGCTACTGTGTAGCAGGAGACACAAAGTCAATAACAGGACAAAACACGTTTTAATTCAAGGGCTATAACTCATATATAGACAATATTCTGTGTAGCTGGAAACACACTAAAACAATCTTTTTTATTCAAGGGCCATAACCAAGCCAAAAATCATTCAACCACAAAACCTGTGTAATATGTGCAGGTACTTGAGCTACCAATCAGTCCTGTAAAATTTCATTGAAATAGCATTAGTGGTATAAAAGTAGTAGCCTGGACAAACTTTAAAACTAAAAATCAGTAAAGGGTCATAACTCTTGACAAAACCATTGAAAAGGAAAATGCTTACAATATGTGCAACTAGACTTGGTATTAATCATTCCTGTAAAGTTTGGATGAAATTGCACAAGTACTTTTTGAGGAGTAGTCTGGCAAATTTTAGGATAGACAGACCGACGATAATATGTGATCCCTATATGTCACCACAACTTTCTTTGTAGAGGCGACACAAAAATTGAACTATTAATTACTATACTGGAACACAATACGTAAAATTAGAGCTGTCATTGAATCAGTGCAAAGCATATCAACGATATATCGATTACATCTCTGACTTACGAAGCATCCTGGTGCCTATTTAACATGTTCTATAAAAAAATTATAACTCCTACGTAGACCCCTAAACTCCTACGTAGGACTTTTTAACTCCTAAGCAGGACTGTATAGGCCCTACGTAGGATTTTCTAACTCCTAAGTGGGACTTTTAAAATTCTTCGTAAGACTTAACTCCTACGTAGGAGATAAAAACCTAATTAGGAGTTTGTATCTCCTACGTAACACTTTATTAGAAATACATACAGAATGCTTTGCAAATCACAACATTCTTGACCGGTATATTGGCGATGGAACAAGACACTTAACCCCCCCCCCCCACACACACACAATTTTTAATTTTAGATATTCAGAACACTTCACCTTTCAATATAGTGTTTTAGGTTTCTGGAGTGTGAAGTGTGTTGAGGTGAGGTGTCTGTAAGCATTGGCGATGTATCCCAAAAATTGATTCACAGCTCTTCGAATAAACTAACTCGACAACAAGCTTTTAAGTGTCTAAAATATGAATATATCAAAACATAAAATGCTTTAAGAAATACATGTTCCATACAAACTAGCTGAACAAAACGCGCGATTTATCCATTTTCGGCTTTTTCGAATGAATAAATCCTTATAGGGGACAGGGGAATGGGGAAAAGTGTCTTGTTCCAGCTCCGGAAAGTTGCGATTCGCGAAGCATTGTGCATGCAAAAGTATAAAAATGAATTATATCCTACTTTGAACAAAGTTAAACCTATACATTTCAGATATAGAATCATCGTTTAATATATGAAGAGAATGACATCTTTAGTGAGTTCAATTTTCGGAGCTAGTTATTAGCTCAAAATAATTCAGATTATTGAGCTCCGGTTATTTTGCTCAAAATCAAATAATTACTAAGGCGGCTTGTCACAATTACAATTTGACACATATGATTTATTTTCCTACATAATATGTTATCTAGCATACATGTCCGTCGCACTCTGTGCTTTCAGCACTTTGATATGTATCCTACGTAGGAGTTATAAAGTCCTAATTAGGCTTTTTTTATCTCCTATGTAGGAGTTATAAAGTCCTACGTAGGAGTAACAAAGTCCTACATAGGACATACAAAGTCCTACGTAGGAGTTATAAACACCTAATTCGGCTTTTTTTTTTATCTTAGAACTACGTATGAGTTATCTTTTTTATAGAACATATTAAATGGTCACCAAGGCGCTTCCGTACTGTCCTTCACTTTCACACCTATTTAAATGATTTCTGTAAAATACATGTTCTGTTCAGTGTTTTTGTATAAATGCCAATTGCATGATTTTTTTTCCTGACCATTTTTTTGTCATCACTTCTATGAAATGTGTCAATAATATAACAACAGCTTAGTGTTAGACATTGACGCCTGCTGCTTATGTTTAAGGTATATTTTCATGATTCATTAATCCCCTTAGCCGAAAGGGGATTATAGGAATGGCCTCCGTCTGTCAGTCCGTCTGTCTGTCCGAGCAAACATTTTGGGTTTAGGGGCTATGTAACAGTAAAGAGAACAAAAGAGAACAATCGGTTCATTCCGTGATCACCATATTGAGACGATGTGCAGAGCGCAATGATTGGATTGCTATCCAAAAGGTCAAGGTCACACTTTAAGGTCAAATTTAAAAAAACCTGCTCCATAACTTTTTAACCACTGAAATTTACAAAAATGACTTAATACAATTGATCACCATAAGAACATGTGCAGAGCGCTAAATTGAGTTGCTTCCCCCAAGGTCAAGGTCACATTTAAGGTCAAATTTATAAAAAGTCTACATTTAATGTCCCATCCATAACTTTTAAATACCCCCAGGGTCAATGTTATATGTTATCCATATCTTTTTTACTTTACGGAAGATTTAAAATACTTTGGCACAAATAATCACCATCGTTAGACTATGTGCTTATGATATGCATGGCACAACATCAACGTCATGTTTGGTAAAAGGACAAGAAGTAGACGTACACGAAAGGGGATTAAGCTGTCCTATAGACTGCCTTGTAGACATTAAAAAATCGAATTGACAGTCTATTACTGCCGACATTTAAGTCTTTTACACGGGGCCATACGTGGCTAAGTAATAGAAACAATGCACAGTTCATTGATGCAACCGTTAAGAATTTTTTTGTGGGGTCATACGTGGCTAACTAATAGAAACAATGCAAAGTTCATTGCTGCAACCGTTTAGGATATTTCATGGATCCATAATGGGCTACCTGCAAGAGACAAAATTCAGCCTATATTTTAAGGCATTTCAGTTTTTACATGGAGACTTCCGTTGTCTATTACTGCATACATTTAAGTTTTTACACGGGGTCGTACTTGGCTAAGTTATAGAAACAATGCACAGTTCATTGATGCAGCCGTCTAGAATTTTTAATTGAACAATACATCAAATAAACAAGTTCGGCGTTAAACCATAAAAGTATTTCCATAAGGTCATACGTTGCTAAGTAATAAATACGGTGCAAAGTTCGTTGCTGCATCCGTTTAGAATTGTTAATGGGACAATACGTGGCAAATAAACAAGTTAGGCGTTAAAACATAAAAGTATTTTCATGAGGCCATACGTGGCTACCTGCAAGAGAAATATATAGCCTGTATCTATAGTCATTTCAGTTTTTAAATGAAGCCATACGTGGCTGCAGTCTACAAGCGAATAGACAGTCTATTACTGCCGACATTCAAGGTTTTTACACGACGGCATATGTGGCTATGAAATAGAAACAATACACAGTTCATTGCTGCAATCGTTTAGAATCTTTCATAGGTACTCTTGCTAATGGGGTAAATATCTGGTATTTTCCAAATGGGTCATGTGGACCCCTGTACGGGGCAAATAAACAAGCTCGGCCTTTTACCATTTTTAGAATTGTCAAGAGACCATACGTGGCTACCTGCAAGAGGCAATATATAGTGATCTCAGTTTTTACACGGAATCATACTTTGATTCGTTGTCATCGTCGAAAGACAATGTACAGCCCATTGTGCAGACATTTAAAACTTTAATTATATATTGATATGATGACATTAATTAATATAGTCCAAGACGTGAGCCAATATCAATATTTTCAATGGGATATAAGAAACAATAATAATTATGATAATAAGTCTGCCTCGACAACCATTCAAAAATTTACACGCGGCTATTTGTCGCTATGGTCATTCACTATCTGTAATGTTTTTTTTAAAGATTTTGTTCCATTTGGCTTCTACAATATTATTAAACATACCGAGGAAGAAAATGCACATACAAATTTAGTGTCCTTGTACCTAGCGATTGATAGGCCATAGAGAGTCCCGTTCAGGATATCCTAGGACTAAAATCACGAGAAGAATTAAGTTCAGACGCGATATTTAGCGTCCTATAAAGGGCGAAATTTAGTACTAAATTTCGCATGTATTAGATTTCGCTAGTCTCTCATACGATAATTAGCGCCCTTCAACGCGATATTTATCGCGTGATGAACACACAACATACGAAAATTAAGACGATAATTATCGAGGCGAAATTGTTAAATTTCGCTACTATAAGTGTCTCTGGTCTATAGAAAGGGCGATAATTATTGCGTGAGAGACTAGCGAAATTTAAGACATGCGATATTTAGTACTATATTTCGCCCTTTAGATGCGATAATTATCGCGTGTTAACTAGCGAAATATTGTGGACGAAATAGGATTCCGTAGATCTTTCACACAGTTTCGTATTTATACGCTTTTTCAATACTAACTATGTCGCCAAGAGGAAGACGTGATTCATAGGAGCTTTTTCCACTAGAGTTACACCGTTAACCATTTTTAAATGTATATAAAATACAAATCATATCCTTTTGCTTTAAATAAAACATTGTGTTTTAGAAATTAAAAGGGTAGACTAAGTTAAATTATTTCATATATTTATTAGGAAAACACAAAAGGAACTTTTTTGACAATTAATACGATATCTCACTAATTCTACCAATGCTTATGAAATAAGCAGTATTATTAATTGTGGTAAATTAGAAAATGTGTACATTCAGATTTCTGTAAGAAAAAATAACTGTTAGAGTTATGGGTAAAAATTGTTTGTTACACTCGAGGGGAAGGCAATATAAATGCATTTTTCAATATTGTTAAGCAAAAAGTAAACTAAATTTTTGTTCGAAATTGGTAAACAAGATTCAACAAGAACTCAATCTATGTTCTTCATTTGAATATTTTAATTTTAATAAACATTTAAATTGTATCAATATTGAAAAATCTAGAGTAATACTAATAGAGTAATATTTTTTTGAAAAAAAAAACCCCACAAAAACAAAACAAACCAAACCAAGTATAGCTAAATTAATTGCATTCATGTATTCAGGGAGTTAAAATAGAAACCAGAAACTTATATTATAAACTATATCAAAATAATTTCACTCATGAAACACTGTTTTTACTGTAAGTGAACCCACATTTGATCCTAAAAGCTGAAATGATGTATAATAAATCTATCGATTTGTTCTCTTGTTTTGCTATAACGTTTCGGGACGTGGAGTCTGTAACGTTATTGTCCCAAACACCAGTCTAATCAAACAGACTCCAAAACTAACAACTTTACATTTCTTTTGCATTATTTTGCTTTTAGCACTTTAGAATCCAGTTTGTAAAACTCATAAATATCGCAAGCCAATCTGCACAAGTTATTATAAATGCTGTTTCTGAAATAAATATTGAATAACAACTGTGCGTGCATACTTTATCAGATAATAAAACGTAACTGTTACAATATTACCAAATGCATTTATATCTGTAGATCTAATCGAAATGACATTATTTTCGGAAACTCAATATTTATTTTGAAGTAATTTGTCGGTTTCTGTCATCTTTCATTTGTATTTGATTATGATGTACCGAACAATTTATTGACTAGGTGGGAAACTTATGAATAAGAAACATTTCATAGATTGTTTGTCCAGCATTTTACCATAATGTTCATTTCATAGTCACTAAGGTATATTCTTATATTTTCCTATAAATTCAAATCTAAGAAAAACATCTTTACAAAAATTAATTATTATAGATTGGTAGATGGAATTGTTAGAAAAGGTTTCTAAATGCTAAAACAACTATATTTTATTTGTTTTTTCCCCATAAAATGATTAAGAAACGATTCATTTCAAAAGCAACATGTTCTGTAAAAGAGAAGCATATCTGAGTTTGAAGATAGTTTTCCGATACCTTGTACAATTCACAACACAAATTAGGATGCAATGCATAATTTCGTATATACCAGAAGTAAATAATATGGTAAGTACATTTTAAACAAAATCATCAGAGCAATTAAAATAAGTACTAGGATTTTTAATATATGCGTTTCAATTAAAGTGGATTTGTCTACAACGGTACATTTTCCATAGGTAGTTGCACAAAATGCATACGTTTGAAGGACCAAATAAAAGATAAACTGATACCTTGATGAATGTATGTTTAGATCTGCTCAGTTGTAAAAATTGAAGTCAAAGTTGAAGCCTTACGACACGGAAATTCCATTACGTCCGAACTAGTACTCGTTTTATACTGTGAGGAATGATACGTTTAATTCAATGCTGTAGGTAAAGCCGACCATAGTTGTGCCTGGAATATCATGTTTATTAGACAGTGCTGACACACGCTCGCATTGGTTTATCATAATTGAGCATAAATCGAGTATATACCAAATTTTGTATAACCGAAGTATCAACAATGAAGTCATACATTTGAGCCTAAACATAAACCGTAAAGTTTCAAAAATGAATTTCTGAAATGTTCTCACTTCGCCACTTCACCGCTATCTTGACATAATTGTGAACAGCCTCGTCCCGAGATTGACCTTACATGAAAAATAGTAGGTTTCCTTACCATTTCATATGTAAAAATACTTTTGTTACCATTGACAGAGTAATCAATGGTAATATTGAATTTGAAAAAATAGAACACTTTTAGATGTATGTATGTGTTCCAAATTGACCTATCGCGTTTCGGTATGTGAACCCAATTTCTAACACTAACATCTACACAGTTGGAAGGTTATTATAAGTAAAAATACTTGATTTATATTAAAAATAAAACATTATCATTTCATTTGAACACGTCAATGGTCATATAATATTTTAACACTTATTGAACATCATAAACTGGAGGTACCTGATAAATTTGGACTTTTGTTTTTTTCGAAACTTTTTCAAGTAAACTTACAGGATCATGAAGGATATTGGCGGTCTTGTCATGATAGACAAAATTTATAACTCAGTAAGTACATGTGTAAAATAAACTCAGTAAGTCCATAAATAAAATAAAAAACTGTTAACTTGAAAATGTTACGATATCTAAACACACTGTAAAGCGTTTATTAGAAGTATGTTTAACAGAACTTAAATATCTTACCAATTTACAAATTAACCTGAAAATATAAAAACTATCCTCATTCCCAAATATTTTTAACTAATCTGTACACTTTATTTAATAATGGCATGAACTATCCCTTACATCTTATTTTTCAGCTAAACTTAAAATTTTATTTAAGGATGGTAAGCACTATCCTTTACATTTTTTAAAGGACCAAGAGTAATTCTGTTCTTCAGTCCGTCCCTGTTAATGTTACAGGAATTAAAACTGATTTTAGATGGACGTCATCCGAAAAATGAAATAACGGATAAAAACGTATATGCACGTCATAAATCTTACTCAAAGCCTTGTAGCTTTTTCAACCAGAATTTCGTTGACTATTTAGCTGAATGGTAGCATCAAGGAGAGAGAGAAGTATACAATTACCTGATTGGCTTATCATTCAACCGTCACAGGTTATGTCAGCATTACGTTTATGTATTTATCAAAATATTACCGTTAAGGAGACATGCTTTATTTCTTTTTTAACATGTACACAATAGTTTTGTTTTGTATCATTAAGCAAATAAATAAACCTGTTTTGCGAAAGTACTGTAGTTATGCTCCAATTATCTTTACTTTTTGTGCAGGAATTATCGGTCCTGTTGTATAACTCTGTATTGTATGCAAGCGCTAATTTGAAATAAGAAGGAGTTATATACGAGAAAAAAAACTGTTTCGCTTAAGTACTGTAATTATATTCCAATTAACTTTACCTTTTACGCAGGAACTATTGCGTTGTATTAGTCTTGTTCTGTATGCAAATGCTAATTTGAAATGGGGAGCAGCTATATATGTCAGTAATTACAAAACATTCATCTATCAAGTTCCATCCCTAATGTAACTGGGCAATAAACATTATATGATAAGATTTCTCAACATGAATAATACATACAACCACAGAAGAAAACATTGACTTATTTTGCAGGAGGTGCAATGAAATATAATTTATATATAAATATATTGAGTATAAATTAGTGATTTTTGTTTAATAAATTCAATACATTTGGTTCTATGAAAGATTCCTCGAAACTCATTTAGACAAGAAAATAAGATGCTTACATTGGATTTGATTTTTAGGATAATACATAATTTTTATGAGCACTTTGTCACATGCATGAATTTTCTTTCTTAACAAAATGAAATTCTACAAGGTATACTTATTATGTCTAACATAATCAGTTGGAAATTTGATATTAGTGACGATTGTTAGATACACACCATTCCTTAATACTATTTGTATAAAAACTGTCTGACATTCTTTTGATAAGTATCTTATTATGAACCATTAAAATTTTAGGTAGCAAATGGCAGCGTGCTGTCATATAAAATACAAAAACCATGTTCAGGTAACAAGTAATTAGTAATACAGGTTCAAACTGACTGAACAGTTTTCATAATCACTCAAGTTCAAAACAGGACGTGTCTGTAAAAAAACATAACAGCTTCACTAACATGTATGTTAATAATCAACAAAGTTATAGAAAAAATGCATTAAAATTTCACATCGAAGGTAATATCAAAGTACATGTATCAGTTCAACTTTGCTGAATCATGATAAACTGGGTAACGGTCGTTCAAAAATGTATTAATCTTCATGTAATTCATCAATCATTTCACTCAGACACACTGAGCATTAAGTCTCTTGAAACAATTATATTAATTCATTTGTTTTAGTTATTTTGAGGACGTATGATGTGCTGTATAATTTAGCTGACGAGATGTACTGTATTATGTTTTTTATCAAAGAGACCAATGTAATTTTGTTTTTGTTTAACTGAGCAAATAAGAACAGAACAATGTTTTGCTAAAGTACTGTAATTTGATTTTAGCTGACCTTTAGAATAGCAATTACTATGAACTATTATATAATCTTGTAGTTGTATGAAGGCGTTAGTTTTATTATCAGGGGAAGCTATACATGTCAGTAATTTCAAAGATTCATCTATCATGTACCATCCCTAAAACAGCTTAGCATTTTTATGTTAAAGATGCATTTTCATCGGAAATTATTTATCCATAGAATATAGACATTCTTTGTTTTATTTGAAATAATACAATTGTATCAAATATATTGAGTATAAATGGGCGATATTTCGTCGGGTTAATTCTACAAACCCGTAACTCGATTTTTGGCAAAATTGAGATTTTTATATCATTTTTTTCGTCTCAATGAGCTCTTCACAGTGAACATACTTATGTAGTTGTAGAACTAACATAAAAATGTTTATTTCCAATTCCACAAACCCGTATCTCGCTATTTACATCAAACTTTAATTCTAGACCCCAGTAACTTCTCGTCCAATCAAACATTCTGATTTTGTACCACGTGATACATGACACATCTGTAATGGCTGCCTACTTATCACAACCAAATATTTGAAAAACTTTTAGTGATTTATTTAAAGATAATTATAGTAATTTTTACCTGAATGTAATATACATATATTGATGATTTAGTTTTTATAGCTCTTACATCATTTTGAATTAATAGTAAATGTATTGAATAGATACATATGTAAATACTACATTTATTCGGATGATAACCATTTCGGACGGCCTCGATGAGTACTATTTTTGTTAATTTCCCTAAAGCTTCTTATTTTCAAGTTTTTACACTTTTTGAAAGGGTACTCATTAGCTATATAGCTGAACCCATTTTTACATTTGCATTTTGATCATCCATAAAAGTTATAGTTATTAGATGTTCTTGAATGGAAGACAAAATACCACTTTGTTTACATCTAGATGCTATCAGGACAAATTGTTTCAGATTCAACGCTGTTTTCTGAAGCACGAAAAGCATCTACTTAATGTACACTCTAAATCAAAAATTGAAACATAATAGCAACATAGGTATGTGACAGAAACGCATCGTCGAATACCCACGGTTGATAAACATGTAACATAACAAGTGCATACTTTTGAAAAATTAATGTAAATTTCATTTAATAGTAGCATTGATTTTCAAACAGACGTGTAATATTTTACACAGTAGGAGAAGTTAATGATATTTTTTACTTGAATTTTTGCTATGTTTCTAGCCGAAAATTATTACACTTAGTCAATTTGCTTCAAATGTTTCAATTAGAACCCCGTATGCCGCTTTTATGGTGTAGAAATGACCTGAATGTTTTGTCAACAACCACGTATCTCTCGAATGGGGTTTTAGAATTCAGAATTTGTATGTATTTTCTTATTTATTATGAAAAATTGAAATTAATTATTTGATATTTTAGCTTTAAAATTGTATGCACAGAAATAAAATTTGGTACATATGTACAACATACAGATTTCTAAATTCACTGAAAATTTTATCTTTATACGGTTTATCATTAAAAAGTTATTACAGTTCAAACTTTCAAATGCGATTTTCTAAAAATGACAAAAAATGACATACGGGTTTGTAGTATTAAGCCAACGATTTGTTAAATTTGACTTCATGAAACAGAGTCTGCAATTCTTTGATATTGTTGTATTTATTGGTTCTGAGATATCAACCCTTTCCCAAATTTTTAAATAATCCGAAGTTTGTTTTCTAAAAGACATCTCTTAAATCCCATTTTGATAAAGAAATTGCGGAGTCAATTATACGTTAACTAGATTTGATAATTGTTGAAAAAAAATCATACATTGAGTAAATGCTCTGTCACATGTACTTTCTTTTTCCTTTAACGTAATTAAATTACCACAAGGCAGACTTGTCATATTACATAACCAGTTGAAAAGTTGATATAAGTTTAACATTTACTTTGACTTAATCTTGTGAGTTTCTGGTTTTTCCATTAGGCCCAAAGTCAGGATTGCCGTCAGGAAGTGAGAAATATCTTTATAATGTAATGTAATGGAATTGAATGAGAAATTTGTATTATTTTTATACAAGTCATTTAATTTGTATTGCTTTCTTTTAAGGCACGAACAGGCACCTGTGTGAAACCATTGACATTCCATACGCTAGCTGGATAGCTTATCCCCATAAAAGAATCCAAAGTGCCTGAGGGGATTTGAATCTACAGCGAAGAGGGATAGGTCATTTGCGGTCAACAACATTAACCAGTCGGCCACGTACATCCCTTTTTTGTTTAACACAATGTTGTATCATTATTGGGCTGTTGTAAACATGCATTTCAATGTTCAGGCAATCTCGTTCATCTTTCCATTAAATTAAACACTGTTCCAGTATGTATCTATTGGTTTTAATTGGTTTTCAATTGGTTTAAAGTTTGTACAATGTAAAGATTTGCAAAGAACATAAATGCTCCACTCACATATATGTTGATAATCAACTGTGTTATTGTGAAATTTCCTAAAGTTGGAAAAATTCCCATCGAAGGAAATATCATAAATATCAGTCAAATTTTACTGATATGCAACATTCCACCTGAGTAACGAAACACCCATAATATATCGCGTTGGAAACAGTTTTATTCAAATACCCATTGTTCTTTTGTTAAATGCCTCCATTATATATATCTCACTAATTGCAATTATTTCATTAAAAAAATACGTTGTTTTTATTGAAGTTATTTTAAATTTATACTTCATAAATGTTTACAGAATACAACTTTTAAGGCAATTTGTTAGAAATATTGCATATTTACAACAAATTAGCAAACAGTGAAAGACATGTGGATAAGTGAATGCAGTCAATCATTTTATTTGATATTGTGAAGCATTAACATTCTCAAAACAGTTTTTCTTACGCAGAAAGCACGGTAGTACACAGTGGGTTATGTATGTATTTATTGCTGTACTTGAAAGCTATACATAGATATGGCCTTTACATTGTGAAAGTCAGATATCTATTTACGAAAACTTGTTTAGTGCTATGGTACTAAATAACTAACTGAAGAGTTTTGCAGGAAATGAAATGCAAACATATTCAACCATAAATTGCAATCTTCATAAATTCATCGAAAAAAATTAAGTTGGCCATTTTTACTGTTGTTATATCATAGTATTATCATTTGGAAATTGTCTTTTCCGTAGTTTTTTTTCCGGTTAAATAATAGCTCCTTTCTTTCTTTCTTTTTTACGACCTTGATTGCACTTCTGACATTTTTTTCCATCGACCCTAATTTCCCGAAATTTTGATGTTAGAAGTTGATTCTATTTTGTTTGAAGGCAATCGGTTTTATGTAGGTTTGAGTCGAATGTTGAGTTGCCGAATACTGTGATATTTCAACAACAGAATCTTTCGTCTGCAGTATTAACATTGGCAGTTAAAACCGGACGAAGCCTTTGAAGCAATTCAACAAAATAGTAGATTGATTTCCCGATAAATCAATTAACAATAGCTATTTATTTATAACCAATGTCAAGTAGCTTTGACTCGCATGAACATGGTGTGAGTGCATTTCCTCATATCTGTCTGAAATTCAGGTAACAGTCTTCCATTCATAAATAATGTTTCACTATATCAACATGCCATACAAATTTATTCATGATGTTTAATGTACCATTATTTTTTGTTAACACGTATTACAAAAGAATCCCGAATTTGGTCTTTTGAAATTCAATAAATGTTTCATTCCAGAGTATGTACTTCTTCCAGTATTTATCTGAGACTTAGAATAATGTTGACAGGTATTAGAAGAAACCGTTTTTCTTAATTTGACATGAAAAAATGTAATATTACTATTTTAGTCCCTTTTATTGCTATTTTTATATTCCGTTTGTATATTTGTTACAATCATAATAATAAAAAACAGACTTTGACAGTGTTGTTATATTGTTCTGGTTCTTCGGGATCATTGATGCCAACACTATTAAGTGTTGAGAATTGAGTATCGCTCAAGCCGGTGCAAGGGGGCGTGAGGGATGTTGCACGTATTCATTATCCCTCATGTACAGACTCAATCAAACCGAGTCTGCAATTCTCTTGTAATTTTGTTATGATTAATGCTTCCGAGGGATCACTTTGTTTCCAGACTTTTGTTCATTTTGACTACTGTTTGTTATGTTCCAAAGAAAAAACATTTAATATTCTTATCTCTAGCAAGCCTACCAAAGTTCGCGATGAACTATGTCTTTCGTCCGCCCATTCATCTATGATATGCATGTACAATTCTGGTTCAATCCAATTAACCATTGGAAAGTTAATAAGAATATCTAGTCATCATATGCCTCCTAAGTCATCGTCACTTGCTGCACAACTTGCTTCGATGCCCTTTGATAATGTACACTTGTACTTAATCTAAATAAAAAATGACGTGTTCGGATGAATGATTTGTTAAGGTATCTGTAATGAGCGCATTTTTTGCGCGGAGCCTCTCAATTGCTGCATTGCAGCAAAATTTGTACTTGTATATACCCAGATTTATCTCTCTTTCTCAGATATATTTACGTGTTTTAATCCGTTTCCTCATTTGGTATTCCTTTCATGGCATTGTGATGCGGTAAGTAAATCGTATGAAACAAGTTGTTCAATCATGATAACACGAAAAATGTATTTCTGTATAAAGATATCCAGACTGACATTGTCTACAGCTAGTGGATTAAGTTTTACTGATTTCAACAAATTTTAAGACAATTCCATTTACTAAATTACTGACACCTTTTCGTGGCATAATTTCACTTAATGTGATTAAGACATTTAAGAAAATCTTTATTTTGAGGAATATAATTCTCAAATTTTGATATAATGTACTGTGAAAAAGGCTTAATATAGCTTTCATATGAATTTTTATTCGATCAATTGTTTGGAAGAAACTGATTATGAACAATTGTTAGAAATATTTAAAGCAGGGTTTATTCGATTTATACAGCTTTGAAAATGCACATAACCTTTTTATAAGTCAATAATCTCAATAATAAAATATATTAGCTTTCTGGTACCTATGCAAACAGTGTAGATACAGATCACGCGTTGTCTTATCCTGGTCTGTACCGTTCGATATTCCGACATATTTTGTAATTGTGCCTGAAAATGATGAATGTCCATTTAAGGTAGGCAATGGGGAAAGTGGACGTTTTTGATGTCCCAATTTCTGTGTAAACATCGCTTACTATAGAAATACATCTAGAAATATTTGAAACGAGGAAAAACTTCATGCCCCTCGTTTATTCTACTTAATTATCACCCACGCATATAAGAAACAAAACAAAAACACTGAGTGACTTAGCCTTTTATTTTGTGGCAGTGAATTATTGCTTAGCAACTCGAAGTACATTTTGTAGGCTATAAATAAAAAAACAGTTCCTTTGTTATGGTATGCATCTGAGGCTGTTCCGCAAAAGCAATACTATATTACTTACCGCTAAAGAAAGATACACATAAACAAAATGTTCTTACAAGTACGTGATAATTAGACTGTTACACGCTATACGTTTGTGGTATGCAACATATTGTTATTTAAGTCTTTAGCTTGTTATCGATTTATATTTTTAAACAGAAAATTCCAGTAATGACGTTCCTGATGGCTTCGTACGAAATTGGTTAAATTACTGATAAAAATGGAAAATGCCTTTGTATATTGAATTCATCACGCAATTTTGGATTTATACTATCTTTCAATACTAATATGTAGCCAAGAGGAAAACGTGATAAATAAGAGTTCTTTTACACTACAGTTACACCTTTAACAACCACTTTTAAGTGTATATAAAATACAAATCATATATTTTTTGTCTTGACAAAACATTTACTTTCTAGAAAAAGGTAGACTTAAGGCCTCAACAGACGGTAGGATTGAGTCGTACAACACTAATTAGAGATAAGATGTACAATTTTCAAAGCAATACAACACTTGCATTCAGACGGTAAGTCTGCATTGTAGAAATCATCTCAGGTTTCCCTAAAAAAGTTTCCTCCCAATTGATCCCTTACATACTTTACTCACTAAATCTTTTTTTTCTCCATGATACCTCCATTTTTTTTAAAAAGAAATTGTTAAATTTTATTTTTTAATGTGTAGCCTGACCGAGACTCAAACCTGGGACGCTCGGAATACCGTACTGCGGTTCTACTGACTGAGCTATCCGGCCGCCTTCAAACTACCTCCCCTGATTAGAGAACAGTTCAATACCGTGAAATAATCATTTTCGGAACAATTTGGGATTCGAACATAACACAACTTTGGGTCTCCTGAAGAGTTTTTTTAACATCATTTTTACCCCATCTTACTACTATGTTTACCTTTTACACCTAATTGTTCTGGAATTTCATTCATTACACCCATTATCAGGAGATAATTTGGTAATCTGTTACTTGTCATTGTCGGAGGTCTGTAAAAAAGAAAGGATGTTCAAAATAGAACATGTCCTATCCCTTACATCTAGACTTAAGGTTTCCGAATTCAAGAAATAGTAGCCTTCACACATTAAGATTTGTCTGTACATCTTAGTTTTAATTGGTGTTGTACTTCAAAATCCTACCGTCTGTTGAGGCCTTAAGTTTATTTATAAGGAGAAACACAAATTTAACCTTTCTGACATTTTGATAAGATATTCTCAATAATTCTACATATGCTTTTAGAAGTAAGCACTATAATTAATTGTGATTAATTGGAAAATGTACATTCAAAGTTTTGACACAAAAAAACAAAACAAAAACAAACTGTTAGAGTTATGGGTTAAATTGTTTGTTACAACACTCGAGGGGGAAGGCAATGAGATGCATTTATCAGTATGGTTCAACAACGAGTAAAATATGTCTTGGTCGGAATAGCAAGATTCAATAGGAGCTCAATCTATAGTCTTTGTTTGAATATTTTAAGCTTAAGAAGCATTTGTATCAATATTGAAAATTTAGAAATGTACTGGCGGATGGAATTAACCTAGAGTAATATGCAAATTGCTTCATTTTAGAAGATGAATTTCACTTTATTACTGAATACTCCCTATATACTGAACTACGAAAAAACAAGAAATATATTTTTAAAAAAGAGACAAAATAGAGCTAAATTAAATGCATTTATGTATTCAGAGAGTGAAACCAGAAACTTATTTTATAAACTATATCAAAATAATTTCACTCACAAAACATTGTTTTACACAAATTTGATCCCAAAAACTGAAATGATGTGATTTGTTCTCTTGTTTTGCTATAACTATTAGGGACATGAAGTCATGAAGACATAAGGATTACCCAAAACACAAGTCTAATCAAACAGACTCCGAAACTAACAACTTTATATTTCTTTTGCATTATTTGCTTTTAGCACTTAAGAATATTGTCAATATATGCCCGTTTATAAAATTCTGAAATATCGCAAGCCAATCTACACAAGTTATTATAAATATTGTTTCTGAAAGAAATATTGAAAAACAACTATGCGCGCATACTTTATCAGATAATAAAACATAACTGTTACAATATTTCCAAGTGCATTTATATTTGTAGATCTTGAAATAATCGAAATGACATTATTTTCGGAAACTCAATATTTAATTTGAAGTAATCTGTCGGTTTCTGTCATCTTTCATTTGTATTTGATTATGATGTTAACAAACAATTTATTGCCTATGAGAGAAACTTATGAATAGGAAATATTTCATAGATTGCTTTTCCAGCATTTTACCATAATGTTTATTTCATAGTCACTAAGGTATATTCTTTCATTTCCGGTTAATTCAAATCCACGAATTATTACATTGGTAGATGATATAGTTTAAAGAGGTTTCTGAAACTAACCACAAAAACTCTATCTTTTTTCATAAAATAATCTAGAAACAGAAAACAATTTCTGTGTTTGAAGATAGTTGTCCGATACCTAAAACAATTCAAAACAATTTAAGGTGCATATTTTCGTATCTATCAGAAGTGAATAATAAGTGAGTTTAATTGTTTTAAAATCATCATAGCAATGAAAATAAGTACTTTAATTTACACGTTTCAATTATTGCGGATTGATCTACAACGGCATTTTCCAGCTAGTTGCAAAATTTTACGCAAACACAAAATGACTACGACGGAATGGTGTACACTGCATACCTTAGGAAGGACCGAATAAAATGATACCTTGATAATTGTCTGTTTAGATCTGCTCAGTTATATATTAATTGAACAATTATCTAGTTATACAGATAATTATCTGATACTTAAGTTAACAAACAACAAAGTTTAAAGATAAACAGATAATTATATGTTTTTAAGTGGAAAGTATTGGCACTTTTTTGTGTTTTTGGAAGTTAGATATTTAATCGTTATTTATCTTACAGAAGAAAAAAATATCTACATGTAGTTAGGCTGATAAATATCTGTTACCACGAAAACTAACTAGTAAGTCAGATAGTTTACGCGATAATTATACGGTTTACTGTTGGCAGAAACATGCCACGATAACTCACAAACAGAGAATGTAAAAATAACGGTACAAAATGTAAACATAAAACACCTGTTTTTCACAATGTACATGAACGTGACATTATGCTCATTTTCGCTGGCAAGGTCAGCTGAATAAGCTATATATTTCAAAAGATTGGCTATAAGAATGACAATTGACCAATAATTGATAATGAAAAAAATCAATGATACAAAACAAAATCTACCTAAATTATGAAAAGAAAGTCTCGTTTTTTTTTAAGAATTGAGTATTACTTAAATATTCTGGACGATATCTATAGAATTATACATACTCGTAGGCCATGCGGTTTATTGATTATTTTCCACATTGGACACAATTATGGCAAAATATCAAGTTATTTTTATTGTTACCATTTACACTTGGGCATAATGTCACATTAAGCCTTGCATCATATGCATCAATAGCAACCAAATCAAAAGAAAACACTATTATGCTAAAAACTATATTCTAGATGTTAGTATGCTTATATTTATTATCAAAATTCCTTGAATGGATTGAAAGCCTCTGGCGAACATCATATTATTTCATTTAATTGGTTCAACGGATTTAGAAATTCAGCTAAACGAAAATAATGTTCTGGTTATAATGTACCCAAAAATAAGAACACATTACAGAAATAAAGAAGTTTTTTTTCATTGTTGCGCATATAGTAACATTGATTGTGACATTCCGCTATGTTTGTATATCGAAAAAGATGTCGCGTCAAAATTGCATACGTAAGTATCAAATATGTATTTCCAAAATCAGATAAAAACACATTTTCCTGAATTGCTATACAGTACTGTAGCGAAGAAATTCATTCTTGAAAACTATTATACGTATACTCCTGTATTTGTATTCAGGTGATAATTTGAATTCAGGAGAAGTTACATATGTCAGTAATTATAAAACATTCATCTCTCAAGTACATTCTTTAATACAGCTAGGGAAAAACCATTAAAGGAAGAATTGCACATTAACCTCCAGAAAGGAACAAAACCATTCTAAACATTCTAAATGTTACTTTCTGTGAAGGTTAAATGACAATATTTAATTGCTTTCGTTTACTTTATACATGAATTTGAATATTGATAAGTAGTGATTTTTTAACGAATAAACGTGCTCTTTTTACGGCAAATGCTTTAAAACTCAATTTGGCAGTGTAATTTCACGTTTAAGATACCGAATAAGATTTCACCATTGCATGTAAATGTTGGATTTTGCTTAAGCCGGTGCTAGGGACAGTGGATTGTAACTTGCTTTTATCGCTGCCGTCCATAAACAGGCTAAATCAAACCGGGTCTGCAACATTTTTTTTTCATTTTGAGCATTTTCAAAGGGTTCTGTTTTTGTCTGTGTTTTTTTTTCGTAGATAAAAAATGTACTTAATTTTAAGACACATCATTTATATAACTTTTTCACAATCACTTAACCATTAAGACTTCTTGTTGTTACTTATTACGTAACTAGTTGTAAATTCGATATAATTTGATAATTCTAAATATAGATTAAGTCTGAATTGTATTTGTATGTTTATTTTTATTTTGACATTCTTTGATGGCAGAATTCTCTATCATAGGACCTATTACACAACGCATAGAACCATCAGAATTTTCTTGTACCGGTTGAAATTGACTGAAAACTTGAACGGTCGATGTCACAATGAGATTTTGAGAAACAATGATGGCGTTAGGATAATGGTAGTAAAATGTCTGTTTGATTTTTAATTTTTCTTTTCTTTTCTTACAAAGCTTTATTGTCATAAATGCCAAGGAATTACATTGCGTTAATCTTTAATCGCCTCTTTGGAGAAGAAAATTTTCACCTGCGCACATTGTCAAAATTTCCGTCACTTTTTGTTACAAAATAATGATAGAATGTTCTCTTTATCAAAACTCATTAGGTAATAGGTCATCTTTCTTAAAGTGAAGAAACAAACGTATGTGTTGACGTTAGCCAGAATGAGAAAGGTAATAACATTAAAAGATTTGTAGCCTATTTTCTATGACCTCTGGTTACTCGTGGAAAAGTAATTTCAAATTTAAATAAGCATGGTTGTATAAAACAACAAATTTCTTTCACAGATGTGGCTACATTTAGGAGGAGAGATCATCCATATATACACAGTAAAATTGTTTTCATAACTAGTTAGTCCAAATTGTTCTACTTTACAGGTTTAAACACGCCCAACAGTGCGCTTTTCCGGTGCATTATAATAACACTATACTCATAGTATTCCATTCTGCATTTTCCGTGTGATAACAGGAATACTTTGAAAGTGCGGGGCTTATCAAATACACTGAAACATTAATTAATTCTTTTCATATGACCTTCGTATCTTTTGAAAAGGTTTGTGAACCCAAGTGTACTTTCCAAATATTTCATTGTTTAAGTCCTTTTTGTTTCAATCCCATAATTGTGTTTTTTAATCCTCCCTAAGTGATTGAACCCTTAAAAAATATATTAAGGGTGAACTTTTTAAATCTTAATTGGCGCTGATACTTAATGTCTAGTTCTTCGATTTCATAGCTAAAAATCTTTCTATAAAATCGAATATGAAAACGATTTTTTTTCATAAAATCGAATATGAAAACAAACTGTTCTGCATATTGTTGCCATAAAAAACAATTCAAAATAATATTTTAATCTGAATTTCCTTAAATACTTCTAATACGTGTCTGCAATTGTCATGTAATTCTTGTCGTTTTCCTATTATCTCTCTTCTCAGAATTTTTAACTGTTATTCTTATCTATCTTGATATTCGTAATTTCTTTGATAGCAATTTTATTCAATTAGTTCGTCATAAGCAAGGTTAATTAAAATGATAAAACAAACAGTCTTGTAGAGAAGATATATAAGAACGCCAAGTCCAAAATGGAATTTTGCCAATTAATTTACAATTTTCAGATATTCAGTTTCTCATGACGGACATTTCCGTATTTAACTTAAGGCGATTAGAAAGATTAATGGAAAAACGTAGCTTCTTAATACAAAAAATGTAAGGAATAAATCGCATTTTGATGCACGAAACATATTGTCCCAAAATATTTTTCTTTTCGTTATAGAATATTCTTACTTTTTATTTAAATTATGTTGAAGCGATTGGGGCATTTGTAAGAAATAATTGAAATAACGATTATATACTTGATCAAGCTGTTTTTAATTTTTTTATATATTTGTTTAAATGTTCAGCATTTTAGAAAATTACATGGCCTTTTAGCCGATACTGTCTTTATAAGAGACTTCTTTTAAACATACGATATAAACAAATATCGATTAATGATATGTTTTTGTAAAATAAAAATGGAAAAAAAAAAGAATTCGTAAAGAACGCACAAAAGGACAAAATTGAAAATGTTGCAGTATCGGTTTGATTGAGTCTGTTCATGGACGGTGATGGAAAGTGTAATTTACCTAAATCTATTAAAGATATGTATCGAAATAAAACATTTAAAGTTACATTATGCCCATCTTAGTGTAAATAGTCAATTGACAGAAAAAATAAATAAAATGACTTGACATTTTGCCATAATTTTATATGTTCCTATGTAAAAATATCACTATTCCACGTGACCAACAAAAACTTCTATAAATATCATTCCGAAAGTATCGGTAATGTTCAGTTCCTAAAATAGTGGGGTAGTCTTTTTATGATTTAGGTAGTTTTTATTTTGTATCATAAACATATTTCAATATCAATTATTGGGCAATCAAAATTATAATAGTCAATCTTTTGAAATAAATTACAATTGCAACTCAAATTGACAGCGAAATTATGTGTATAATGTCACTTTAATTATAAAACGATACGGGTATTTAAATTTTATTAGCAAAACGTAGAAGAACGTGTTGTTTTAATAACTTCAGCTGATCTCATTTTTTAAAATTTTCTGTCGAATAAGAATGACGTTTAGTAAACAACGGGACAATAAAATAAACGAAGGTAGCATGAACATGTCACTGCCAGCAAATTCATACTAACAATGTTGATAATAAAATTACAGGAAACAATCAAACCGCAATAAACTCGAATTATTGGACAATTCAGTCACACATATAGGGTGCAAAATGAACATAGTCGATAAAGTAAACAGTATGTCAATATAGAAGAAAAATTTACAACTTTCTCCGATTTTACCAGCCGACCTACCATTTAGAGGGCTGTCTTCTGACTGGTTGTCTTAAGACTGGTTGGTTGTAACAACAACATTAAACATTTAAAAATATAAATCCACACAGCATATAAAAAATATTCACTACATTTTACTTGTAATGAAATAGAAGTACTAAATATATGTTTTCAAAAAATGCAAGTATTGTTCACTCGCAAAAGAAGTGGTAATTTGATTGATAAAGGTTGCCTTAACCCAGAATTCAATATTTAGATACGAGGGGTTTTCAAATATAAATGCGACTGGGTCAATTTTCAGAAGTGCTTAACAAACAGTGCCAAATAATTATTCAATCCTTCAAAATACTCACCACCATGTGATTTACAAAGTTTAAGTCTATTTATTCAATTTTTAGATACGTTTTCATAATTTTTCCGAGGTATACTTTTCAGTCACTGGAAAAACCTGAACCGAGATTATTCGCGATATTTTCTTCCAGCAAGGTGATTTTGAGCCTCGGGAATAGGAAAAAGTCACATGGGGCAAAATCTGGCAGATAAGGAGGGTGAGGAAGCTCGACTTCCTTTTCTTGTTTCATATATTCTCGTACAATGATCGCTTTGTGTGACGAAGCATTGTCATGCAACAACCTGACACCACAGAGACCAGTTGCTGTTCGAAGGTTTTTATCCCCGGCCAAAAGGCGGCGGGAGATATAGAAATAGTATCTGTCCGTCTGTCCTTCCGTCCTTCCGCCCCACATTTTTATCCGGAGCATAACTGAAAGAGTATTTGAGGTATCAACTTGAAACTTCATAGGTGGATAGATCATATTGAGGAGGATAGCAGTGCGCAAGAATGATAATTCTATCCTGCATTATTTTTCAGTTATTGTCCTTTGTTATTTTTCAAACTAAATTTTGAGTCCAGAGCAAAGATCATTTGAGATATCAATGTGAAACTTCATACTTAGGTGGATAGATCTCATTCAGGAGGTGTGCAACTCAACCTTCATAATTTTTGAGTTATTGCCCTTTGTCATTTTTCATACTTAATTTTTCACCTGAGTGGAGCATAACTCAAAACGTCTTTGAGATGTCAACATGAAACTTCATAGGAGGATAGATGTTATTGAGGAGCAATGCTGAGCGCAAGAATAATAACTCTACCCTTCATAATTATTTAGTTATTGTCCTTTGTTATTTTTCATACTTAATTTTTCACCTGAGTGGAGCATAACTCAAAAAGTCTTTCAGATGTCAACATTAAACCTTCAGAGGTGGATATATCTTATTACGGAGGAATGCCGTGCGCAAGAATGATAACTCTACACTTTATAATTTTTGAATAATTGCCTTTTGTTATTTTTCATACTTTTTGTCCGGAGCTTATCTCAAAAAGTAAAAGAGGTATCAACTTTAAACTTGATAGGTAGATAGATCTCATTGAGGAAGAGTGCAGCACACAAGAATGATAACCAATCCTGCGTTATTTTTCAGTTATTTCCTTTGTTATTTTCAGCCATCAGTATTTACATAGGTTTCAATCTGTAATCAATTCAGCCATCAGTTTTTTGCGCATGTCCGTGCTCTGCCTTGTGCCCTGTCCTGTTTTTGTTTAGGGTCCTCCTGGGCTCCATGCCGCTGGCTCTTGTTCCTTGGTCGGATGGGGGTTGCGTCCATTGAATGCCGCCTTTCCTTGTTGATCTTGTTTATCATATTTCATTACCAAAAGACCTCTTTAAATTGAACTATTCTGCATTCTACATATACATTCTTCCAATGAGCAAACACATTCGGCGGGGGATAGCCATGTTAACATGGCTCTTGTTAAGTATTTCTTTAACTTATGAAGGACTTTGCCTTTATATAACTTGGCATTTACAGGTTTACAGTCTGCAAATTTCTTGTAATTTTGATGTGATTAATGCTTCGATTTGTTTCCAGATTTTTACCCTTTGGTACGGCAATTTGAACAGCCGAACTTTGATTGGTAAGGAAAATTACATTTATGACCTTTTTGACGCTCATGTTGCGTTTTGCTATGCAAGGTCTTTGACTTCCTTTGGCTGCCCATTTGGGCTCATAAAAGTGAACCCACGTCTCATCGCCAGGGATGATATTTGAGTAAGATCGATTGTTGTATTTAGGGAAATGTTTCAACAATTGTTTGGAGATTCTTACCCGAGCAAGTCATTGCTCTTTTGTTAGGAGATAGGGTATCCATCTGGCACTTATCCTTCTCATTTTAAAATCACTTCAAAGAATTGTGAGAGCGGCTCCTACAGAGATAACAACGCATTTAACTATATACCTTGTTTTGTAAATCAGTTGCAATCGAAACCTTTGCTTTTTCAACCATTTTTGGCGAAGTTGCAGTTTTCGGACGGCGTGCATGAGGTGCATTGTTTACTGAGTCCACACCACTTTTACATTTCTTACACTACCGTGTGACAGATGAAAAAAAGATTTCATTGTTCCTATACACACGACATATTTGATTAATTAATTTCGCCTGTATACCAAAAATACGGCGGCTCTTGATAAAGGACCGTATTTGGTCAGTGAAAGGAGACCTTTTTCCAACCATTTTAGCTTCAGATAGCTTTAATCGAGCTATTGTCATTTCGTGCAAAACGTGGTTAACAGCAAGGTATTGGCCTAGTTGCATTCATATTTGAAGTTCATATCAAGTGCTAGAAAAATAAAATGTATCGTTGCTATTTAAGTGTCATAAACAATTAGATGGCAGAGATGGTACTGGTAATGATAGCATACCCAGCATATCAAACTTTTCAATCTGAACATATTGTAAAGTATTATTAAGTGTGCGCATTGCTTGTCTTTTCCGCACCTGATGTTTAATCGGATTTAGCTTAAGTTAATTGTGAAAGGACCCTTTAATACAGTTAGAGATAGATCCGGTTGGTTAACTCCAGTCAAAGGGATAAAAATAAAAAATATGTCAAAGACAATGAAAGAGACCGATCGGGCCGTCTCATAACGGTAACACACAAAAGTGATGGTGCTGCAGTAATCACAGTTGTAGATTAAGATGTCCACTATATAGCGGAGATGATTCGGTATAAATGTAACATTAATTTGTAATCAGTTGTGATACACTGACAGACATTTTAAGAATATTTAAATATTAAGAATAAAATATCTCATGATTTGTGTCCGATGAATATCCTACACTACAGGAGTGCGAAAACCTGTATCACAGCTGCTAAAGAAGGTATTCTTATGTTGTCCATAAATGCATGAATAGAATTTTATCTGAGGATGTGACACTTTATTTTCGGGAGCAAAAGAGTAAAGAAAACAATAATGGGGGTTTAAGTGAAAATGACGCAAAATCCCAAATTTCTAACAGAGCATATTATATTTACTACTTTTGGATTGTCATATAATTTTGGCTAAGATGTTCTGTAGCAAAGGAAAAGAGTGTCAGTGCAGTCTTTTACCAAGTTGTTTTTGACCGTTGTTGAGCACTTGGCTGTGGGCCATTCACATTCCTGCGTTCGTGGAATCAGGTTCCTCCATGACAAGGTATTGTCAATAAATCATGACCATCCATGCTTTTTTCTTAAGTTAACCAATAGTATTGGAAATGACCACATCCCCCATACAGACCTTATTTTGATTCATCTGGCTGTTAACTCAACACATACATTTAGAACTATATGAAAGATCTTCGAGCAGCGTGACCCTTCGTTGCATTACACCACGATACACAAAGAAGCATTCAGTATCACATTTTCACACTAAACGGGGAATATTTTGAAAGGGTGAAACTTATCTTTAGCGCAGACGCATTTCTCAATTTTCATTCGAATAAAATTGTATAACTTTGCTTATTGAAAACAACCACAACAACAATAACAACAACAACGACAAAACGAAAGAAAAAAAACAACAAAAAAAAAAACAAAGGAAAAAACAACAACACACAAATTCATTACAGGTGAGCTACTTTTATCTGACTGTGGCTATGACTCTATTTCTATGATGTTACAGGTGGAAATCTTTCACAAAATCGAAGTTGAAAATATTTTTTTCTGAACATCGTTGCCAAAATAACACGTTTTTTTAAATATATATTTCGGATATAAAACGTCATTATTGTCCGTCATTCAATTCTCATATAGATTGATACCCTAGGAAATCCAATAACAAATTCACTATTTTGAAAGAAACTCGTTTTGTTGTAAATTGGATATACATTTGATACTCAGAATGTAGTCTGCACTTCGAGTCTGCGCTTTAGTTTTACCAATTCACGGGTCTGTTGATTGCTTTTGTTTGATGTTTTACCCTAAACTGTATTATGTTTCGGGACATGCTTGTCACAAAGTATATACATTCAATTTAAAGTAATATTCAATATTATTTATCTAATTTGATAATTTTATTTAATTAATCTCATACGTGTCTGCGATCGTCATGCATTTCTTGTCAATTCTTTCTCAGAATTTGTATAATATTATGTTTGTGTCAAACTAATTATTTTCATAGCAGTTTCATTCAATTAGTTCGTAAGAAGCAATTTCAATTCTAAAGATAAGAAAGGAAGATATATATGGACAAGTCCAAAGTGGAATCAGTTTATCTTGATTTTACCAATTACATTTCATATTGTTGATATTCAGTTTCTCGTGACAAACGTGTCTTTATTTTTCCTAAGGCGATGATGACATTTGGGTAGAAAGTTTAACAGAAAATGGAGCTTTTTCTGAACTATCATGTTAGTACTAAATCTTATCGAAATCCCATCAAAATTTGATGAACGAAGCATTTAGACCAAGACATTGTGTTTTTTTTCATTTGTTCAGAACTTATTTTGTTATGAGTGTATTTTAACAGCTACTAAGATATATTGAAATAACGATTGCTTATTTTATAAAACTGTTTACATTTATTTTATAATACTTGTAATTTAGGATTCACATTGCATTTAAGTCGATGAACCCTTTATAAGATACTTCTTTTAAACAAACATTATAAAAAAATACATGTATATGTATTTCAATCCAAACTTTTAATTAACATTGCATTTAAGTCGATGAACTCTTTATAAGATACTTCTGTTAAACAAACATTATAAAAATATACATTGTTGTATATGTATTTCCAAACTTTTAATTAAAAGTATTATAATGCTATCTATATTGGCCAAATTACGCAAATTCAATACCTTTAATAATAATTGTCGTTGTACGCCGTTAATATTAAGATAAGAATTGGCAATATGCCCTTTTCATTTGCAACAAACAGAACCTTGCTTGACCGGCTTGTTTCAAGACTGTTACATCTATAAAATACAAACTATATATTATGCTAAATGGAAATACATTGTTTATTTCTAGAAGCCCGAAAACATTTGCTTACAAAAATATATCTCCAAAGGTAAAGTGAAAATATTTTTAAAATAACTTTCTACTAGAAGGAGGTATAAACATTACACAATACTACATCTGATTACAGGGTCGTAAGGTGTTATACATGATTACTTCAAATAAGGAAACCTTAAAAAGGTTTGTTTTAATTACCTTTTGCATTTTTGAACACTGATATTACATTTATGTATTATGTTAATCTAAATCATCTATCATTTTATATTTATATGATTGTGTGACGATCACATTATTGACTGCGCGAGTAACCTATACAGAGTAAGTTTTCTTAAGTTTCTTTTTTCAACAAATCAGCTGTGTTTTGGTGCATGAACGCTATCCATTGAATGTCCTGTAAATTCATGTGAGTCTATAGACTTTTAGTAAACTACTACGAATGTTTGTTGATGGGTTGGCCAAAATATCTTTACCAGGTACTATAAAGGTACGAATATCTATGTTTCTCTATTGATATTTTGATTCTCGCATATTTTAAACAATTTTATGTGAACATATTTTCACAAATCTATTTGAATTTACTACAAAGTCCTTCCTAACTTGTTTCAACATATTCATGGAAGTTAAGAGCAAAGTTCGTAATTATTGTGATAAAATAAACGACCTTAATGTGTTGCTTATACCAGTCATTATTTCAAACGTAAATACTTTATCAGAATGGTAGAAGGCAAGTCTGCATCGATTATATATATAGCTGCATGGAAGCATTCAGGCTAAGCTTCCCGCATATTTACATTTAATTTCGACCATTTGATTTTAGCTCTTTTATATTTAGTTGATTGTGGTTTAATAAAGAGCAACTCCAAGGCACATATTATGTGGGTTATAGGTCATCAAAGAATGTCTTACACTTACATATATTCTATTATCATAGAGCTGGTAGTCTCGTCATAATCAAATTCAAGCAATAAGTATCTCAATGCTAACACTTAGTAATTTGTTTTAAGGAAAATAACCATTTAAAAAAACAATATAATTATACAATTGTTTACGTAGAAATAAGCAAAATAAGAAGAATTGTGTGGTCGCTTAGAAATTTAACTATGTTCTTAAGGCGTAATCATGTTTATACTGTTGTAGTTTTTTGTCTCTGTAGGCAGGTTCAGGTGCTAATTTGAAATAATGAGAAGCTAAAATAGCAGTTACTGCAAAACATTCATCTATCAAGTACCATCCCTTATGCAACAAGGGAAATACTTTTTTTAGTGTGAAAGTTATCTTAATTTTGTTTTTACGGAAGATATAATGAGACAATATTTATTATTCATATCTAAATGCTTGTATATTGAGTTTAAATTAATGATATTTTGTGCAACAAGCATTAATATTGATTTAATTTGATTACTTAAAGGTACTCAGTTTTATTGAAGAGTCAATTCAGATATATGAAATGAATTTGAATTGCAGCATACCATACACACCAATATAAACAAATTGAACTCTTTGTCATATAAACTTTGTTTTATATACATGTAAATAGTAATTTTCCGATATAGAGTAATCATTAAATACATTTTCAGGCAAGATTTATGACATCTTTGTTGATATAGTCATACAAATATGCGATTTATAAAAAAAATAAATAAATCGCCAACTATTGATATATACTCACTAAACGGTTGGAACCGACTTAAAATAATTGTTGTTACAATCTCTAAAAGAGAATGATATATTAATACAAACGGGTTTGCTAAAGTTTAAAAGAAATGTAACTAGACTTTAATGGAAGTTACTATCACATCTCAACATCAAACTTCATGTAGCGCGTCTGTATAACTAAAAATATTTCACGCTATTTGTAGGAGATCTTGCTTTACCAAAAAGTACACCATGTATGGAAAGTTAATTGCTTCAATCAGTTTTATCTGATATTCCAAAACTCAAAAACAATCTTCTTCAACATAATCCATCCTGAATAAAGAACAACATTGTTTGCTAGAAAAGATGGGGGTACTTACTTTAATTTTCCTCATTTTCTAAAACACTGGCGGTTAATGAATTACTACTGTAGGAAAATTCACACCCGCAGAAATACATAATTAAAGATAATTTTTTCACCATGTTTTGATTTTTGTAAGGTAGGGAAGATGTCAGTTGTAAAGCATCTCAGGAGACATTGTTTTAAGTCGACCTCAATTTCGATATCAAGTTTTTTATGGAACGATCCATAACGATTTTAACAAATAGTTATCTTTCTAACAGATTATGGTCATCATTGCATGGATCTTTTTTTAAAAAAACTATCAACAAAGCAGCTATTTTTTAATTAAATTTGATAGCTTATTTTGTTTTGTAGATATACAGTTGAGTTGTTATCCTTTTCATTGCAATTTGATTTGATATCAATTTAGTGTTTTTACATGTCTGTACCGCCAGAACTATTTTCCTTGAAAATTTACATTTCTCTTTGAAATTGAAGGTTGTCAATCCAATCCCTTTACGATCACTGGCATGATTAACACTTTAATAGGTCTATGAATAAAAAGAAAACGAAACGTATTCGTATACAATTAAAAATGGAAAATTGTTAACGGCCCACAGCATTCGCGTGTGGAAGTCTATTGGTTTCAGATTTGACAATTTGTTGAGCTGACGGAAACAAAGAAGTAGTAATATGGCTCAACACGTCCAATGAGATTAATGCAAGTGACAAGTTTGTTTTGCCTCTGGCTATTAAGACCTTCATTCGTAGAATAATGAATAATGCTTCTCTTGGATATTCCAATAATGAGGTTGTCTTCATTGTGAACTGGTGTATATATTTAGACCAACAATTGATACATTTGAGAAATTAATCAGAGAATATTACATCTTCAATCTATTTCAGACGCTATTATGACATTACTGTCACTAAATGTTACAGTTAAGCCTGTGGTTAATGCCAGCTAACAAGGTAACTAGACTGTTAAAAATCAAAGTCAGTTTGTTCATATCGTTGTACAATGCAACTATGTAACTTCTATTCAAAGGTTATGAAATAAAATGAGGTATAAATATTGCTTTAAAAAAGAAAAACTGAGGCACAGTCATTTGAATCAAAATGTTAAAAATAGCATAATGATTGTAAACAAGAAATTTATCATTTAGATCTTTTGAAACCTGTTTCTGTTAAAAAAAGTTTGTTTTCACATTTATTAATGGTGACAGATTAATCACTTTAACATGGGATAATTTCTATTTAATGTGTACGAGTGTTGTTATAAATTCCACATACTTAAATTATTGTTCCTATGGTTATTCTATTGTATTTCGTTTTGTGGGTATCATAATTTTATATTCGCATATATTTATTATTGATTGACTTATATTGACTTCATATTTAGGTTTATCCACTGTAAATTTAGGCATAATTGAAATTTGTCAATGTAATATTTGACTGCTCCACAGTCGACATAGTAAAGTGTTTTTCTATAGAAATATATTTGTACTTTCATCGGAAATGTTTGGAATTTTTCATGTGTTTCGCGTTCTATATCTTGGCTTGTAAATAGTATTTGTGCCCAAAAAAGTTTACAGAAATGATAAGGAATTATTGAAATAATGCGGATGAATTCTTTGAGCTTATCATTGAACCAAACGTAACATTTACTATTGATGTTTATAGTAAACGCTAACTGCGTTACATACACATGTATTCTTTTAATAAAATGTAATGAAAAATACGTTTAACTCGTAGCCTGCTGGAACCGGAAGTGATTTAGAGCAGAGCCCAGTCCACACATCTTTTTTTCTGTATGATATTATTAAGTTTATGAATTAACAATATTTTAACTATAGAGTAAAATAATATGGCTTGGCAGTTTTCAATTGATCAAAACCTGTTGCTTTGAATTATTATCTAATATATCTTCTACAAATATTTCATCACAATGAAAGGGAAATACAGATAAAAAAAGATATTGAAATACTAGAAAATTCTGAAACTATTCAAAATAATGAAAAACTCGAACAGCTGCGTAACGAATTAAATATCATACAAGAAAATAAGTTTCAAGGTTACATTTTGAGATCAAAAGTGGACTGGGTAATTGATGGAGAGAACCCAAGTAAATTATTTAGTTATCTTGAAAAAAGCAATTATGTTAATAAATGTATCACAAAAATCATGAAAAACGATGATACTTTAATAACAAAACAAGAAGAAATCTTAAACGAAACTGCATTTTTTTATGAATCATTATATACGTGTACCTCACATGGCTTAGAGGATAATATGTTTTTAAACTTTGTTAAAGATATAAACATTCCAACATTATCAAATACAGAGTCAAAATCCCTCGAGGGTAAAATCAGACTAGAAGAAGCATCAACCGTTTTAAAGAATATGAAAAATAATAAAAGTCCAGGCTCATCTGGATTTTCAGCAGAATTTTATAAATGTTTTTGGAATAGAATTGGCGTATTTGTTTGCAGGGCTCTAAACCATGCTTTTATATCCGGAAACTTATCTGTAACACAAACACAGGGTATAATAACGTGTATCCCTAAAGGTGATAAGCCAAAACAATTTTTAAAAAATTGGCGACCGATAACACTGCTTAATACAATTTATAAAATTGGTTCTGGATGCATAGCGAATAGAATAAAAATATTTTTAGACAAACTTATTAACACTGACCAAACAGGATTTATAAAGGGCAGATTTATAGGAGAAAATGTAAGACTAATTTATGATATAATGCAATATACAGAGGAGAATAACATTTCTGGGCTTTTACTCCTTATCGATTTCGAAAAGGCTTTTGATTCTTTATCTTGGGTTTTTGTAGATAAAACGTTGTCACTTTTTAATTTTGGAGAAGACATCAAAAGATGGTTTAACATTTTCTATAAAGATGGGATTTCAGCAATATGTCAAAATGGATTTTTATCAAAGTTCTTTAGCATTCAGCGTGGGTGCCGGCAAGGTGATCCGTTAAGTTGTTATATTTTTATTTTATGTGCTGAAATACTTTCGCAGAAAATTAGGTCAAATAACAATATTAAAGGAATTAAAATGAATTTGGTAGAACATAAGCTATCTCAATTCGCAGATGATACTTCAATTATTCTAGATGGTTCGGCCTCTTCTTTAAATGAAACCTTAGACACATTGTCCACTTTTACTTTTATTTCTGGTTTGAAAGTTAATTTTGACAAAACAAAAGTCGTCTGGATTGGAAAAGAAAAATTTAGTGCAAATAGTATAAAAACAAAATGGAAATTATCTTGGAATCAGCAAAATTTTGACATGCTTGGCTTCAAGTTTCATGTAGATTTGTCAAAAATGCTAGAATTAAACTACAAAACTAAAATTGCAAAAGCAGAAAATATTTTTAAAATGTGGAAGAGAAGAATAATTACACCAATTGGAAGAATAATTGTCATTAAAACTCTTGTACTGTCACTCTTTAATCACTTGTTTGTTTCTTTGCCTAATCCTCCAAAATCTTATATTCAACAAATAGAAACTTTATTCTTTGATTTTATATGGCAAGGTCCGTGCAAAGTTAAAAAAGACGTTTTGATAAAAAATAAAAAAGATGGAGGTCTCGACATGATAGATTTAAATGCATTTATATCTGCATTAAAAACTACTTGGATAAGACGAATCATTACTAGCAACGGAAAATGGCTAGATATTGTTTCTAATCTAATAGATATAGATAAATTATTAAATTGTGGCTCTCATTACCCAGAAACCATAGCGAAATCCTGTAAAAACTTATTTTGGAAAGATACTTTAAATGCTTTTGTTCAATTATGTAAAAAAAATATCCCATGTTCCGATAAAGTGTTGGAATATCCATTATTTTACAACCCAGATATATTGATTGGTAAAAAAAGTATATTTTTAAAGTCATGGTTTAATGCTGGTGTCCAGTGTATAGGTGACTTGTTTAACATGAATGGGGATTTATATGAGATCCATGAATTCAATAACATTTATAATTTGAGTGCTAATTTCTTGCATTTTCAAGGCATATGTAACGCAGTAGTTAAATATCTTAAAAGTGTTGGTTATTCTATTAGTAGTTTACAATATGTTTCAAGACCTTATATTCCACCAATGCTCTCTCAGATATTAAAAAATGAAAAAGGGTTCACAACCTATGCATAATATATTAAAATCAAATAACAGTACAGCTGTTTGTAAACTTAAATGGGAACAAAAACTTAATACTAATTTTGAAGATAAAGAATGGAATACATTTTTTTCACTTATTTTTGAAACCACTAAAAACACGAATTTACAATGGTTTCAATACAGAATTGTACACAGAATACTTGGCACAAACGAACTTTTGTATAAGATACAATACAAAGATAATCCAAACTGCAGTTTTTGCAACAAATTTTCTGAAAGCTTGGAACACCTTTTTTGGGACTGTGAAGTTGTTTTTGATATGATTCATGGTCTTTTTGAAAATACTCATTTACATTTGACAAGAATAGAATTTCTTTTAGGAATACAAAATGTTGATAATGAAACTAATCTTTTGCTTTTATTTGTCAAGAAGTATATATATTTTTGTAAAATGAATTTTAAAAGACCGACTATAGAGGCTGCTAAGCATTATATTAAGTACCAATACCAAATTGAGAGAGAAACACAAAAAAATATTAACAAAGTAGATACTTTTGACAAAAAGTGGGACAGTTTGAAATATATTTTCATTTCTTCATACCATGATTAGTATGTGAGTGTGGACATTGTGTTATTGATTATGTATTATTATTATTTTAAACACAATATGACTAGAAACAGTTTTTATTCATTAGACTACAGGCTACAAAACTATATATTGAAAAGTTAAGTGAGATTATAAATTAATCACAGGCTTCTAATTTTTTTAATGTACCTTGTGTGTTTGTTTTGTTTGTTTATAAATATGTATGTCTTTGTATGTATGTATGTTTGTATGTATGTATTTATCTGTGTTCAAAATAAACGGGGTTACCATTTTAGGGCCTCAAAAAAAAAAAAAAAAAAAAAAAAAAAAAAATTTCATCACATTTATTATTACTTATTTAAAAGATAGCAGTTCTCGAATGTTAACATACGGTATATCATTTTAATTCGCTTCCTCATTTCGCCTAATAAAGCATTGTTTTCCTGTCATTGTATAGAAGGAGACATAAATGGATTCCCTACAGTATTATGTGAAATATTGCCTTTAGTTACTAACACCTCTATTAAGATTTATTGATTCTTTTATATGGAAATAAACCTTAATTATTTACATTGTTGTCTTTCAAATTCTGCAGGAAACTGCTATTTTCAAATGTTAATGAATTTATTTCTAAATATACTTGGTAGGTTTTACAAATCTGTTTCTATTTCCAGACTAATATGCATGCAAAATTACAAAGTGAGAACAAATTAATTATGCAATCGTGTATCATTCCAAAAGTAAAATCAGTCTGAAATAATCTGAACACAGGTTGTGCTTTCATTCAAAACGTAAGACAAAATTCACTCATACGCCAATTGAAAATTAATTTTAACTTCATTTCAAGGGTAAAAGAAAACAACAAAACAACATGTTTTTCACACGTCTATTAGTCTGTTCTTACATATGAAATGATATCTATTGAAAATAATGAATAGATAAAACACTCCTAGTACACATATTAAGGATATTTTTCTAATTCTAAGGAAATAATTTCAAGTTATTAGGAAATAATTTCAAATTATTAGAAAATATTTTCAAAGAATTAGGAAAGAAATTCTGAATAAGTAGGAAATATTTTCAAATAATTTGAATCTTGTTTCAAATTATTAGGAAATAGTTAAAAGTTAAAGAGTTCATAGCTGTACTTTGTATTACATTTGATGCTATTGCAGAATCAATTTATCTACTATTCCAATGTTGATCTTAACCAGGAAAATGACAGCAAACATGTTTGTTTCTTCAATTACCTTTGTCCCATTTCTGCATACTTTATTTTAGCATTGATATGTATAAAAACGTAAACATAAACGTTATAATTAAAACGTACTTTAATTTCAAACATACGAATAACATGGTTCAACATGATTTTATATAAAAAATATAAAAATGCCGTTTATTTTGATACGCAAAGGAAAATGTTATAATACACATGTGAAAAAGATTCACGTGTGTCTCTGTTATAATGATTTTATCCTGTGTCTTAAAATCATTATAATGGAGATCCTGTGTCTTGATCGCCTCCGTGGTCTAGGGGTTAGAGCCGATGACTTCTAATCCAGTTACTTCTCTGGCGTGGGTTCAATCCCTGGGAGATGCTTTGGTAGTTAAGCACGGCGGAAGGTAGTCTAGTACTGGTGTAACTCTCCAAGAACGATGGTTAGGAAACTACCCGCCTATATGACTGAAATACTGTTGGGAAAAGGTGTAAAATGAAACAAACAAACAAACAATATCCTGTGTCTTATTTCTTATTGTCTTAAATTTTTGCTTTCATCAATAACAGACGTATGACTTTTGTCCCGGAGAAAATGTCAATTCAATATTGTATTTCTCTTAAGAGGTCTTGTATTTTCATAGGCGCATTCAAATAAGTAAAACTCACTGAAAAAGTATTATCTTTTTATGCTTAAATATAGACTTCAGTAATTCACAGAAGTTGCCTCATGAATTGTATCAAAATAAAGGCTACTAGTTCATTAAAAACGATAGGTTTACAATAAATTTTACAATGCTTGAACATTTGGCATTACAAAATCAATTGTTTTAGCTTGCATATGTTTATTTGACAATCGGGTTGGAAAGAAACATACATCATATACTATTAAAAGATTCTGTATTTAAATAATCAGTATGAACATTGTTTTTCAAATTTCTTCAAATTATTTTTACTGTGTTGTTGAAACAAATAAAAACCTATATTCTTTGCTTGAATGATTTTTTAGATATTATAAAAAGAAAGTCATGTCCTGTTATGGAACTTTTATTTCGCTTATCTAATAAAAAATGTATATCGATGTTCTTCAAATGATTCTTAAAACAGCAATAATGAAGAACAAAATTTGTTATGACTTTTAAGGACCCTTTACAGGTAACCCCTTTTAGGTTTTAAATATGTATGCATGAAGAGTATGAATATATTAATATACAGCTTATGAACCTATAATTATAGCATGATAAAGTGATGCATGTTGAGTTGTATATTAACTATTTAAATAAATACACACCTGTAAATATATTAAAATTAGATTTTAAGTTTTTGAACAAGGATATATTTTGTTTGAAATAGATATCTTTGATGTCCTTAACAAAACTAGATTGCCAAAACAAATGTTCTAAACGCTCGGAATCATATGGGTTCGTGCCGCCGGCCTGCATATATTATTTAAATAAATAAAAATTGTAGAGTTCGATTTCAGCAGATAACTTTAGAAAAATAATAAGTGAAATTTATTTACAGTTTAGGTTCTGCACAAATGGGTGCTGTCCTGGCTTGGTTCCGAACTGATCAGAGGTTCTAGGACTTGGGATAATGTTTTAATACCCGTCCCAGAAAAGTGATTCTTTCCTTCGGAAAACATAAAAATGGTTCCTTGTGGTCAGATCAGTTAAGGGTATACTGTCTAGACCTGCAAATAATACCTCATACTAGTCAAGATAGCTGATCAATGAAATAGTAAAATTCAATTGAACCATATGTTTGGATTTGATAATCTTTTTAAAGATTTACTATGATCATGTCATAAAAAGTTGTCTCTTATCAGATTAAGGAAATACTATACATATCTTTAAATGAATGAATGTAATCAATTACCTTTTTCTGCGTAATGCTAGCATTTATATCGACACAACAGGAGACATAATTTATATTCACTTTAAAATTGTCGGAAACTTGTTTACCAAAAATAATATGCTGTTTTATTTAAATTATTTGTAGACGTAAAAAATGTTTTCCATTGACCAGTAATCAGTATACTTTAAAACACGTATAACATGCCGCCGAATAATTGAGATTGGCATGTTATTTTATGCTTGCTAGTCTCCAATGCTTTCATCGCTGTAACATTCGTTATATGTAATAGAAACAAGAGGGCCATGATGGCCCTGGATCGCTCACCTGACACAACCGCATCCAAGCAATGTCTTAAACAAGCATCATGGCCAAGATTGATGACAACTGAGTCAAACATGTGACCTATAGTGTGTTATAAAGGATTTTTCCATATTTGGGCAATGTGACCTAACTTTTGACCGGACACGACCCATATTCAAACTTGACCTAGAAATCATCAAAACAACCTTCCCGACCAATTTCCAGGAAATTTGGATCAAAACTGCAGCCACTAGAGTGTTAAAAAGATTTTTTATTTTTAGCTCATGTGACCTAGTTTTTGACCGGACATGACCAATCTTAGCACTTGACCAAGAAATCATCAAAACAACCTTCCTGACAAATTTCCAGAATATTTGAATCAAAACTGCAGCCACTAGAGTGTTAACAAGCTTTTTCTATTTTTAGCTCCTGTGACCTAGTTTTTGACCTGAGATGATCCATCTTCGAACTTGACCCAGAAATCATCAAAACAACCTTCCTGACAAATTTCCAGAATATTTGAATCAATACTGCAGCCACTAGAGTGTTTACAAGCTTTTTCTATTTTTAGCTCCTGTGACCTAGTTTTTGACCGGAGATAACCCATCTTCGAACTTGACCTAGAAATCATCAAAACAACCTTCCTGACAAATTTCCAGAATATTTGGATGAAAACTGCAGCCCCTAATGTGTTAACAAGCTTTTCTATTTTTATCTCCTGTGACCTAGTTTTTGACCGGAGATAACCCATCTTCAAACTTGACTTAGATATCATCAAAACAACCTTCTTGACAAATTACAAGAATATATAAATGAAAACTGCAGCCACTAGAGTGTTAACAAGCTTTTTCAATTTTTAGCTCCTGTGACCTAGTTTTTGACCGGAGATAACCCATCTTCGAACTTGACATAGAAATCATCAAAACAACCTTCCTGACAAATTTCCAAAATATTTGAATGAGAACTGCAGCCCCTAGAGTGTTAACAAGCTTTTTCTATTTTTAGCTTCTGTGACCTAGTTTTTGACCGGAGATGACCCATCTTCAAACTTCACTTAGATATCATCAAAACAACATTCTTGACAAATTTCCAGAATATTTAGATGAAAACTGCAGCCACTAGAGTGTTAACAAGCTTTTTCTATTTTTAGCTCCTGTGACCTAGTTTTTGACCGGACATGACCCATCTTCGAACTTGACCTAGATATCATCAAAACAACCTTCCTGACACATTTCCAGAATATTTGGATGAAAACTGCAGCCAATAGAGTGTTAACAAGCTTTTTCTTTTTTAGCTCCTGCGACCTAGTTTTTGACCGGACATGACCCATCTTCAAACTTGACCAAGATATCATCAAAACAACCTTCCTGACAAAGTTCCAGAATATTTGAATGAAAACTGCAGCCCCTAATGTGTTAACAAGCTTTCCTATTTTTAGCTCCTGTGACCTAGTTTTTGACCGGAGATGACCCATCTTCAAACTTGACTTAGATATCATCAAAACAACCTTCTTGACAAATTTCCAGAACATTCAAATGAAAACTGCAGCCACTAGAGTGTTAACAAGTTTTTTTCTAGTTTTAGCTCCTGTGACCTAGTTTTTGACCTGAGATGACCCATCTTCGAACTTGACCTAGATATCATCAAAACAACCTTCCTGACAAATTTCCAGAATATTTGGATGAAAACTGCAGCCACTAGAGTGTTAACAAGTTTTTTCTATTTTTAGCTCCTGTGACCTAGTTTTTGACCAGACATGACCTATCTTCGAACTTGACCTAGAAATCATCAAAACAACCTTCCCGACAAATTTCCAGAATATTTGAATCAAAACTGCAGCCACTAGAGTGTTAACAAGCTTTTTTCTATTTTTAGCTCCTGTGACCTAGTTTTTGACCGGAGATAATTCATCTTCGAACTTGACCTAGAAATCATCAAAACAACCTTCCTGACAAATTTCCAAACTATTTGAATGAAAACTGCAGCCCCTAGAGTGTTAACAAGCTTTTTCTATTTTTAGCTCCTGTGACCTAGTTTTTGACCGGACATGACCCATCTTCAAACTTGACTTAGATATCATCAAAACAACCTTCTTGACAAATTTCCAGAATATTCAAATGAAAACTGCAGCCACTAGAGTGTTAACAAGTTTTTTTCTAGTTTTAGCTCCTGTGACCTAGTTTTTGACCTGAGATGACCCATCTTCGAACTTGACCTAGATATCATCATAACAACCTTCCTGACAAATTTTCAGAATATTTGGATGAAAACTGCAGCCACTAGAGTGTTAACAAGTTTTTTCTATTTTTAGCTCCTGTGACCTAGTTTTTGACCAGACATGACCCATCTTCGAACTTGACCTAGAAATCATCAAAACAACCTTCCTGACAAATTTCCAGAATATTTGAATCAAAACTGCAGCCACTAGAGTGTTAACAAGCTTTTTTCTATTTTTAGCTCCTGTGACCTAGTTTTTGACCGGAGATAATTCATCTTCGAACTTGACCTAGAAATCATCAAAACAACCTTCCTGACAAATTTCCAGAATATTTGAATGAAAACTGCAGCCCCTAGAGTGTTAACAAGCTTTTTCTATTTTTAGCTCCTGTGACCTAGTTTTTGACCGGACATGACCCATCTTCAAACTTGACTTAGATATCATCAAAACAACCTTCCTGACAAATTTCAAGAATATTTGGATGAAAACTGCAGCCACTAGAGTGTTAACAAGCTTTTTCTATTTTTAGCTCCTGTGACCTAGTTTTTGACCGGACATGACCCATCTTCAAACTTGACTTAGATATCATCAAAACAACCTTCCTGACAAATTTCCAGAATATTTGGATGAAAACTGCAGCCACTAGAGTGTTAACAAGCTTTTTCTATTTTTAGCTCCTGTGACCTAGTTTTTGACCGGAGATGACCCATCTTCGAACTTGACCTAGAAATCATCAAAACAACCTTCCTGACAAATTTCCAGAATATTTGGATCAAAACTGCAGCCACTAGAGTGTTAACAAGCTTTTTCTATTTTTAGCTCCTGTGACCTAGTTTTTGACCGGAGATGACCCATCTTCGAACTTGACCTAGAAATCATCAAAACAACCTTCCTGACAAATTTCCAAAATATTTGGATGAAAACTGCAGCCCCTAGAGTGTTAACAAGCTTTTTCTATTTTTAGCTCCTGTGACCTAGTTTTTGACCGGACATGACCCATCTTCAAACTTGACTTAGATATCATCAAAACAACATTCTTGACAAATTTCCAGAATATTTAGATAAAAACTGCAGCCCCTAGAGTGTTAACAAGCTTTTTCTATTTTTAGCTCATGTGACCTAGTTTTTGACCGGAGATGACCCATCTTCGAACTTGACCTAGATATCATTAAAACAACCTTCCTGACAAATTTCCAGAATATTTGGATGAAAACTGCAGCCACTAGAGTGTTAACAAGCTTTTTCTATTTTTAGCTCCTGTGACCTAGTTTTTGACCGGACATGACCCATCTTCGAACTTGACCTAGATATCATCAAAACAACCTTCCTGACAAATTTCCAGAATATTTGGATGAAAACTGCAGCCACTAGAGTGTTAACAAGCTTTTTCTATTTTTAGCTCCTGTGACCTAGTTTTTGACCGGAGATGACCCATCTTCGAACTTGGCCTAGATAACATTAAAACAACCTTCCTGACAAATTTCCAGAATATTTGGATGAAAACTGCAGCCTCTAGAGTGTTAACAAGCTTTTTCTATTTTTAGCTCCTGTGACCTAGTTTTTGACCCGAGATAACCCATCTTCGAACTCGATCTGTATTTCATTGAGACAAACATTCTGACAAAGGTTGATGATGATCCAAACAAAACTGTGACTGCTAGACTGTTAACAACCCAATTGTTGACGACGCACGACGCACGACGACGGACAACCTTCCTGACAAATTTCCAGAATATTTGGATGAAAACTGCAGCCACTAGAGTGTTAACATTTTTTTTCTATTTTTAGCTCCTGTGACCTAGTTTTTGACCAGACATGACCTATCTTCGAACTTGACCTAGAAATCATCAAAACAACCTTCCCGACAAATTTCCAGAATATTTGAATCAAAACTGCAGCCACTAGAGTGTTAACAAGCTTTTTTCTATTTTTAGCTCCTGTGACCTAGTTTTTGACCGGAGATAATTCATCTTCGAACTTGACCTAGAAATCATCAAAACAACCTTCCTGACAAATTTCCAAACTATTTGAATGAAAACTGCAGCCCCTAGAGTGTTAACAAGCTTTTTCTATTTTTAGCTCCTGTGACCTAGTTTTTGACCGGACATGACCCATCTTCAAACTTGACTTAGATATCATCAAAACAACCTTCTTGACAAATTTCCAGAATATTTAGATGAAAACTGCAGCCACTAGAGTGTTAACAAGCTTTTTCTATTTTTAGCTCCTTTGACTTAGTTTTTGACCGGAGATGACCCATCTTCGAACTTGACCTAGATATCATCAAAACAACCTTCCTGACACATTTCCAGAATATTTGGATGAAAACTGCAGCCACTAGAGTGTTAACAAGCTTTTTCTATTTTTAGCTCCTGTGACTTAGTTTTTGACCGGACATGACCCATCTTCGAACTTGACCTAGATATCATCAAAACAACCTTCCTGACAAATTTCAAGAATATTTGGATGAAAACTGCAGCCACTAGAGTGTTAACAAGCTTTTTCTATTTTTAGCTCCTGTGACCTAGTTTTTGACCGGAGATGACCCATCTTCGAACTTGACCTAGAAATCATCAAAACAACCTTCCTGACAAATTTCAAAACTATTTGAATGAAAACTGCAGCCCCTAGAGTGTTAACAAGCTTTTTCTATTTTTAGCTCCTGTGACCTAGTTTTTGACCGGAGATGACCTATCTTCGAACTTGACCTAGATAATATTAAAACAACCTTCCTGACAAATTTCCAGAATATTTGGATGAAAACTGCAGCCTCTAGAGTGTTAACAAGCTTTTTCTATTTTTAGCTCCTGTGACCTAGTTTTTGACCCGAGATAACCCATCTTCGAACTCGATCTGTATTTCATTGAGACAAACATTCTGACAAAGGTTGATGATGATCCAAACAAAACTGTGACTGCTAGACTGTTAACAACCCAATTGTTGACGACGCACGACGCACGACGACGGACGCCAGACATAGCCCCATCACTATACCTCACCTTGACCACTTCGTGGTCAGGTAAGCTAAAAATTCAGCGAGTAGTTTGACCTATACTTGGTTGGCCAGGGCTTTCTAATGGCTGAACATTTACTTATGAATTGATGTCATAAGATTAGAAGTTTTACTAACATAGTATTTAGTTCTTAGCAGAATAAATTTCTTATATATATGCTTACATCATCAATCTATTTCATTATGAGTCTGATGTCAAAGGTTTGGTGATAATGCAGTATAAAACTATTTAAGTTGTTTCAAAATTAATATTAAGCATTTCATTTTTTGATTTTTGGTTGACAAACAACATGTTAGCATCCATTTAAAAGATACCCATCAAGAACCAGACTCTATTAAATTCTTCTGTCTGAGATTTTTTTTTTGAAATCCCTTTGGACATTAATAGCACTTTTTTCTCATTACAACAAAGCACTTTAAAGAAAATATAAACTAATACAAAATCATACATTGACTTTCTAAACTGGAAAAAATATCAAGTTGACATATACATAAAAGGATGACTGTTTTGAAAACATCAAATCATGACATTTCTGTACCAAGTTTAAATAATGCTCGTTTTATGCTATTGTTCTATTATGCATTTACAAAGTCAGCATACGCATAAACTTTTATAATTCATGCATCAAATATTTGTACCTGTGAACAAGAAAAACGTTTCTGATTTAACACTGAAATATGCTTAATACATTGGCATCGAATATTAAAACAGTGTTGCAATTCCTTACTAAAATATTTTTCTAGCATTTGAACAAGTGGTAAGTGTACTTTAGGTGGTAGTGTATTTTCAAAAGCGTTTGGTATGCATTATAAGTTTATACAGCTGTACATAAATTGTTTTAAACAATGTTTTGATGTCATGAATTCAACTGCTACCAATCTCTGTCTACTGTCTACAATGAAGAAAATTCCTTAAACTTATATTGAGATAGAGACGCTGATTTAATTTTTTTTAAATCAGTGTCATTGTTCAGAAAAAGAAAATTAGAAGAGAAAAAAACTTAAATAGACTGCAGATACCCATTATTGTCGGTATGATTGTCATTGTAGAGCATGTGCATGCCTGCTTGCGTGCGATTATAATCCATTGTTGAGGAATACGTAATTGTATTAGGCAAGTACACAGCTATTTAATCCATGTTCCGTGAGGCATGATACTCGACAATGTTTAAGAATCTCATTTTTACAGAAAAGAATTTGTTTATTTCAAACAGCTAACTTGTTTATTTTAAATAATCTACTTCGAAGAAGAAACACATAAATTCAACACTGTTTTATTTAATATTAAAGATACAATTACTCCGACTACAATTAAAGGCGAGATATTTTAACCTGGCTATGGCTATGTATCTATTGCACTGTTGTGACTACTTAACTCATACCACTATAATGTCATAGGTGGAAATCTTTCATAAAATCGAAGTTGAAAAGAAATTGTTAAAAACAATGTTGCTAAAAATACATGTGGATTTCAAATGTCATTATTGTCCGTCATTCAATACTTATCTAGATAGATGCAAGATGGAAATTCAATGGCATTTTTAGAAAGAAACTCATTTTGTTGTAAATTGGATATAAATTGTTTTTGTTAACACAGAATGTAGTCTGCACTTCGAGTCACCAATTCGCACAACTGTTTTATTGCTTCTGCTTGATAATTGCACATTTTGTATTTTCATACTGTTTTATGTTTTAGGGTAAAGTGTGCCACAAAGTATATATCCGGTTTAAAGTATTATTGAATATTATTAATCTAAATGTTTGTTATACGTGTTTGCAGTCGCCACTTCCCTTGTATCTCTCTTTCTCAGAAGTTTTTTTTATGTAATTCTTATCTATAGTGTCAAACGTAATTATTTTCACTGCAGTTTTATTCCATTACTTCGTAGCAATTATAATTCTAAAGATAAGAACAGAAGATATATTTGAACAAGTCCGCGGTGAAATAAGTTTATCTTGATTTTACCAATTACATTACAATTTTCTGATATTCAGTTTCTCGTGACAGACGTGTCTTTATTTTACCTAAGGCAATTATGACATTTGGGTAGATAGATTAATAGCAAAAATGGACAAATAAGCTTTTATGTTATGTTATGTAGGGAATAAATCGCATTTTGATGAACCAAACATCTGGACCCAAAAAATATGTTTGTTTTGTTGATCAGAATGATGTATTCGAACAATTGTAAAAAATATATTGAAATAACGATTGTTTATTTGATAAAACTATTTATATTTATTTTACAATACTTAATAATTTAGCAAATGACATTGCCTTAAAGTCGATGAAGCCATTAAAGTGACTACTTTTAAACAAATGTAAACAATGTATTTCAATCCAAAATTTAATTAAAAGTATCAATAATATAATTAATGATAAAAAATGAAATGGATGAACAGCTTAAACTACAATGTATAAGCAAAAGGTTGGAACAATGTATTGCTCAAATACCAAAATACCATTTACTGAATTTATATTATTCCCCCCGCCCCCTCGAAGGAGAATGATATAAGGTAATTAAAGGAACAATAAAGAGAAGGAAACTTGCATGGTATTATCAGTAATAGTTTATCCATACTTACAATGTTGATAAAGAAATAACAGGAAACACTCAAACCGTTATGATATCCAATTATTAAACAATTCAGTCACATACTCAGAAAATTCAATTATATCAATGGCAGCAATATGAAAGTGGAAACATAGCCAGAAAAGTAAACAGAATTTCAAGTTTAAAAGCAAATTTTTTACATGAAGGCGTACAAACCTTCTCCGAATTTACCAGCCATCAAACCACTTGGGGATGTATCCCCTGCACAGAATAAACTAATTGGTTGCAGATTTACTTAGTATTTTAGTGCATATTTCAAACTAACCGGACCATATTGTATTTAAAACATCGCTACAGTTACAGTTTACTTGTAATGGGGATGTTCTATTATGTTAGGTTTTCAAAAAGTAAAAGTATTGTTCACTCACCAAATATCTTGTAATATAATCAATAAAGGTCGACCTACACCAGAAAAAAGTTGTAAGGTACCGACCTGATACATAACTAATGATGTTATGATATAGCATTCTGCCAAAGTAGGTACGCACTTTTATCCATGGAAAAGATGGACATAATGCCTATAGTTAATTAGTGATATTCAATTTCGACAACGTGTACAAGTTTTGATGTTCTTAATGAATCAATGTCTATGAATGTAGATAACTGGATTAATTTCAGGTTTAACAAGCAATAATTAAGTTTTCGTATGCAATACAAAAGTCCCATATCAGTAAAAACCCCAGGAATATTCTGAAGGACCATGACCAATATATATGCCATGGTGGAAGACATTAATGAACTAAAATCATTCGAGTTCTTGGTTCATCTATATCATAGTTATGTGTATAGTTGTAATGCCTATAAAGAAAATACGTTTATACAACAGATAATTCAAAGATCAAATTTTCTCAAAATAAATATGCATAACTAATGTTTCAACTCTTCTTTATTTTCCGTAAATTTGTTCGAAAATTGTTTAAAAGTAATCTCAGGAAACAGTTTTGTGGGACGGCCAGATGGAGTGACTTAAAGAGTAGATAACTCTTGAAATAAAGATACTGGACCTATATACATTGCATACATGTACATCATGTGGGTGGTAACAAAGAACAATTATCTAAGTCTAAAGTAGATGCCATTTTTAGTAACAAAGAAGAACTGTAAAAGTATAGCAATTTTAAAATATATACCATTTATAGAAAAAAAGAACAACAAAATACATTTTTAGATAAATTCCAATCATGAAAACGCAGTAAATTGATCAAGAAATAAGAGTTATAGAATACAAAAGGGAAATTCAAAGTATACAGGGGAGATAATTCTGAAAATATGGACGGTAGATTTATAAACCTTTTCGTATCATTATAATGTGTGAGTTTGATGTTTGAAGTAATCTTGTTAGAAATGAAGAAAGAATAATAATTTCTAGTAAACTAATGTATGTACAAGGGTGACATTATTTTGGAAATAGTCAAGCTTGAGTACTGAATCTTCTAGCACATGATTTAAGTCATAATAAGGAACATATACTTGAAGCTTGAAGTAGATATCTAAAGAAATAATGAAGTTATAGAAAGTAACATTTTTTTTTCATGAAATTTCTAAGTTCAAGGATGATAATTCTGATAATATAGGTGCTAGAATTATGAACCTTGACACATATGATGTGGGTGATAATAAGAAACATATATGTTAAGTTTGAAGAACATACATAAGAAATAAAGAAGTTATATACAAAAAAATCAACAACATTTCGTTTTTTATGAACGTTATATGTTCCAAAACGGGGTCGGATTGTGTAAATCTAATAATTTTGGTACAAGAGTTGTAAACCCTGACATACATAAACTGCATAAACTCCATACTGTCATCTTTATAAATTTCATAAAAAATATTTATAACACTTTTGAACTTATCAAAAGTATTGTTAATTTGCCATATTTTAAGTCTATTTATTGTCATAGCAACCACATGTTTTAACATAGGAAGAAAAAAAGAAATATGTGCATAATCTCCGGTCATAATAATAAGTAGTTATTTGTTTTTAGGAAAATGATCAATATGCAATTGTTTACGTAGAAATAAGCAAAAAAGGAAGTGTGTGGTCGCTTAAGAAATTTAATTATGTTCTTAAAACGTATAAATAATGTCTTTACCGTCGTATTTTTTTGTATTTGATGGCAGGTTCAGGTGCTAATCGGAAATAAGGAGAAGCTATAATAGCAGTAATTGCAAAACATTCATCTATCAAGTACCATCCCTTATGAAACAAGGGGAATACTTTTTTACTGTAAAAGTTGTCTTAATGTAAATAACACATTTAGCTTTTAGTAAAGATATTCTTAATTTTGTTTTCTCTTAAGATGTGATGAAACAATATTTATTATTCATACCGAAATGCATGTATAATGAGTTTAAATTAATGATATTTTATGCAACAAGCATTTGATTTCATGAAAATTACTTACAGATATTCAGTTTAATTGAAGAGTCAAGTTAGATATTTGATCTGAATTTGAATCGCAGCATACTATATATAGAGTAAGCCATAAATACATTTTAAAGCGGGACTTTAATGACAATTTTGTTGATGTAGTCATACAAGTAAATGATTTATATTAAAAGTAAATGGATCGCCAACTATAAATATATACTCACTATAAGTCGGAACTGACTTAAAATATTTTGTTTTAAAATCTCTAAAAAGGGAGTACGATATCAAGTTTAAAATAAATGTTACTAGGCTTTTATGGAAGTTACTATCACATCACAACATAAAACTCCATGTAGCGCGTTTGTTTTAGGCTATTTGTAGCAGACACTTTATTACCTAAAAGTACAACACGTATGGAAAGTTAATGGAATCAATAAATTTTATCTGATATTCCAAAACTCAAAACAGTCTTCTTCAACATAATTCATATTGTCTTAGGAACAACATTGTTTACTATAACAGATAGGGGTACTTATTTTAAATTTTCCTCATTTTCTACAACACTCGCGATTAAAGGAATGATTACTGTAGGAAAATTCACACCCGCAGAAATAAGTAATTACAGCTAATAACACCTATTTTTTCACCATGTTTTAATTTTTGTAAATGGTAAGGAAGATGTTAGTTGTAAAACATCTTAGAAGGAATTGTTTTAATTCAATCTATGTATCAATATATCAAGCTTATTTTTTATACACTTGAGTTGTTGTTCTTTAATATATCCTTTGCAATTTATTTCTGATTTCAATAATTTTGACTGCTTCAATATTTCATAATTACGACGGTTATATCAGTATAATATGAATGTACTGGCTTGAATTTAGAAATGTGGAGTCCCTATTTCTGTGAGATACGAAACTATACTCCTAGTCTCCTTCAAATTGTTGCTTAATTATACAAAATACGACATGTATTTTTTTCGAGTAAATTTTGCAGAATTGATATTTTTGTCTGATCTTATTGTAAATCTTAATCTGTACATGAACACAAAAAGGTATTTTAATAAGTATACAATACATTTGCATATTCTGGAAAGCAAATATCTCTTGGGAGAAATAAAAACAATTTCAGATAGTTGAAAATCTTTGATTCGGGTGAAGAGGGACTTGTAATGAGAAGGTATAGGAAGCTTAATTGAATGGAATCAATTGGCCATCAGAACCATAACAACAAGATGTACGGGGCATCTCTTGACATAAGCAACATATCACTTAATACATGCTGCTGTGAATATTAAAACAAGGGGAGATGTTGACCAGTGGTAAAGATGTCTGCCTCTCAACCAATATATCATGGTTCGACCCCACACAGGTCACATCCATATTTCCTCATGCCAGCTAACAAGGTAACTAGACTGACTTAGAAAATCAAAGTGAGTTTGTGCATATCGTTGTACAATGCAACTACGTAACTTTTATTCAAAAGTTATGAAATAAAGTGAGTAATAAATATTGCTTTAAAAAGAAACTCTGAGGAAGAGTAATTTGAAACAAAATGTTAAAAATAGCATAATGATTGCAAACAAGAAATTTATCATTTAGCTCTTTTGAAAGCTGTTACTTTAACATTGGATCATTTCTATTTAATGTGTACGAGTGTTGTCATAAATTCCCCATACTTTAATTATTGTTCCTATGGTTATTCTATTGTATTTCGTTTTGTGGGTATCATAATTTTATATTCGCATACATTTATTATTGATTGATTTATATTGACAGCATATTTAGGTTTATCCACTGTAAGTTTAGGCATAATTGAAATTTGCCAATGAAATATTTGACTGCTCCAAAGTCTTCATAGTAAAGTGTTTTTTCTATAGAAATATATTTGTACTTTCATCTGAAATGTTTGGAATTTTCCATGTGTTTCGCGTTCAATATCTTAACTTCTAACTGAAGTCTTTGTGCAAAAAATATTTACAGAAATGATAAGGAACTATTGAAATAATGCGGATGAATTCTTTGAGCTTATCATTGAACCAAACGTAACAAAATTTACTATTGATGTTTAAAGTAATCGCGAACTGCGTTGCATAAAATGTAATAAAATATACGTTTAACTCGTATCCTGCTAGAATCGAAAGTGATTTAGAGCAGAGGCCAGTTTCCACATTTTTTTTCTGTATGATATTATAAGTTTATGAATTAACAATATTTTTAACTATAGAGTAAAATAATACGGCCAGATTATTAAGCTTGGTAGTTTATAATTAATCAAAAGCTGTTGCTTTGAATTATTATCTAATATATCTTCTACAAATATGTCATCGCATTTATTATTACTTATTTAAAATACAGCAGTTCTCGAATGTGAACATACGGTATATCATTTAACTTCGCTTCCTCATTTCGCCTCATAAAGCATTGTTTTCTTGTCATTGTATAGAAGGACACATTTATAAATTCCCTATGGTATTTTGTGAAATATTGCCTTTAGTTACTAACACCTCTATAAAGATTTATTGATTCTTTTATATGGAAGAAAACCTTAATTATTAACATTGCTGTCTTCCAAATTCTGCACGAAACTGCTATTTTCAAATGTTAATTAATTAAATTCTAAATATACTTGATAGGTTTTACAAATCTGTTTCTTTTTCCAGACTAATATGCATGTAAAATTACAAAGTGAGAACAAATTAATTATGCAATCGTGTATCATTCCAAAAGTAAAATCAGTCTGAAAGAATCTAATAGGAAACTCAATTAGTGCTTTCTTTCAAAACGTAAGACAAATGTACTCATACACGATTGTAAATTAATTTTTAACCTCATTTCAAGAGTATAAGAAAACAACACAAACAACATGTTTTTCATTTGTCTTTTAGTGTGTTCTTACATAGGAAATAATATTTATTGAAAACAATGAATAGATAAAACAATCCTAGTAATCTTTTTAAGGATATAATTTCTATTTTTAAGGCAATAATTTCAAGTTATTAGGAAATAATTTCAAAATTATCAGAAAATATTTTCAAAATATTAGGAAAGAAATTTTAAATTAGTAGGAAATAATTTCAAAGTACTAAGAAAGACATTCTAAATTAGTAGGAAATATTTTCAAATAATTAAAACTAGTTTCAAATTATTGGAACTAGTTTCAAGTAAAAGTATTTATAACTGTACTATGTGTTATATTTTATGATATTGCTGAATCATTTTATATACCATCCCCAATGTTGATCTTCATCAGAAAAATGAGAGCAAACATGTTTTATTCTCTGACTTCTTTTGTCCTATTTCCTTACATTTTGTTTTAGCATTGATACGTATAAAACGTAAAAATAAATGTTATAAATATTTCAAACATACAAACTCTTTTGAGCAATATGATTCAACATGATTGTATATACAAATATAATTAACACCGCTTATTTTGATACGCAAAGAAAATTGTTATTAAATATATAAAATACACATTAAACTGTAAAATAGATTTACTTGTGTCTCTGTTATAATGATTATGTCCTATTTCTTATTTCTTATGCTATCTTAAATTGTTGCTTTCATCGAACACAGACTTATTACTTTTGTCCCGTAGAAAGTGTGTTTTAGATGTAATTCAATACAATATCGTATTTCACTTTAGTGGTTTTGTCGCATTCAAATAAGAAAAACTCACCCTTTTTATGATAAAGTATAGACTTCAGTAAATCACAGCAGCTGCCTTATGAATTATGTCAAAATAAAGGCTACTAGTACATTAATAACGATAGCTTTACAATATTTTTTTTATTTTATTTGACAATTGGGTTACAAAGAAACATACGTCATATACTACGAGTATAATTCAATGATTCTTTAGTTAAATAATCAGTATGGAATTTGTTTTTCATATTTCTTCGATTTTTTACACTCTGTTGTTCTTACAAATAAAAAACCTATATTCATTGCTTGAATCTGATTTAATTTTGAGATATTTTATAAAGAAAGTCCTGTCCTATTATGGAATTTTATTTTGCTTATCTAATAAAAATGTGTGTCTTGAAATGATTCTTAAAAACAACAATTATAAAGAACAAACATTGTCATGATATTTGATGACCCTTTACAGGTAACCCATTTTATGTTTTAAATATGTATGCATGAAGAGACATACGTACAGCTTTCTAGGATTTGGGATATTGTGCTAATACCCGTTTTAGTAGAGAGATTCTCTCCTTCGGAAAACAGAAGAATGGTTCCTTGTGGTTTGATCAGTAAGGTTTATACTGTCTAGACCGGCAAATAATGTCTCATACTAGTCAAGATAGCTGATCAATGAAATAGTAAAATTGTTTTGATCCATAGGTTTGGCCTTGATACTCTGTTTAAAGATTTACTATGATCATGTCATAAAAAGTTGTCTCTTATAAGAAGATTGAGAAAAGACTGTACATATCTTTAGAAGAATTAATGTAATTAATAACCTTTTTTCTGCAACATTCTTAGCTTTTATATCGACACAACAGGAGACATAATTTTACATTTACTAGAAAATTGTCAGAAACGTGTTTACTAAACAAAGTATGCTCTGTTTTATTTAAAATATTTGTAGAAATAGAAAATGTTTTCCATTGATTGCAATCGGAATACTTCAATACACGAATAACATGCCGCCGAAAAATTTAGATTGGCATGTTATTTTATGCTTTCTAGTCGTCAGTTTTTTCATTCGTTATCTGCAATAGAAAAAAAATCAACGAGCCCTTTGACCTACACTGGCCCGGCCAGGGCTTTTGTAACGTTTGATTTAATGACTGAACATATATTTATGAATTTATGTTTTAAGATAAGAAGTTTTAATAAAATAGTATTTAGTTCTCAGCAGAATAAATTTCTTAAATATATGCTCACATCATCAATCTTTTCATTATGAGTCTGGTAATAAGTGCAGTATTAAACTATTTAAGTTGTTTCATAATTAATATTAAGCATTTCATTTTGTGAATTGTGGTTTACAAACAACATGTAGGCATCCAGTTTAAAGATATTCATCAAGAACCAGACTCTATTAATTTATTTTTGAAATCCTTTTGGACAATAATAGTACTTTTTTTCTCATTACAACAAAGCATTAAAGAAAATATCAACTAATACAACAGCATTCATTGACTTTCTAAACTGGAAAAAAATACCAAAGAAAGATTTATACTGTTGACATATACATAAAGGGATGACTGTTTTGAAAAAATCAAATCATGACATTTTTGTACAGAGTTTAAACAATGCTCGTTTTATGCAATTGTTCTATTATGCCTTTAGATAAACTTTATCCAACATGCATCAAATATTTGCACCAGTGAACAAGAAAAACGTTTTTGATTTAACATGATTTTTTAATAACTGAAATATGCTTAATACATTGACATTGAATATTAAAACAGTGTTGCAATTCCTTACTAAACTATTTTTCTAGCATTAGAACAGGTGGTAAATGTACTTTAGGTGGTAGTGTATTTTCAAGAGCGTTTGGCGTACATAAATTGTTAATTGCCAAAGTTTTAAACAATGTTTTGATGTCATGAATTCAACTGCTACCAATCTCGGTCTACAATGATGAAAAGTCTTTACACTCATATCGAGATAGAGACGCTGATTTCATTTTTTTTCGAATCAGTGTCGTCATTGTTCAGAAAAGAAAAATAGAAAAAAGACATAAATAGATATTGTCGGTATAATTGTTATTATAGAGTATGTGCGTGCCTGCCAGCGTGCGTGCGATAAGTGATAATCCATTGTTGAGGAATACAGAATTGTATTTGGCGAGTACACAGATGTTAAATCCATGTTGTGTGAGGTATAGTACTCGACAATATTTACGAAACTCTTTTTTATACAAAGGAATTTGTTTATTTCAAACACCAAACTTGTTTATTTCAAACAATCTACTTCGAAGAAGAAAACACATAAATTCAACACTGTTTGGTTTAATATTAAAGATACAGTTACTCCGATATACAATTAAAGCCTGGCTATGGCTATTATCGTTTGCATAGATGTAACTACTTAACTTATACCACAATGATGTCATAAGTGAAAATCTTTCGTAAAATCGAAGTTGAAAAGAAATTGTTCTGAACACCGTTGCCAAAATAACATGTTATTTCAAATATTTCGGAATTCAAATGTCATAATTGTCCGTCATTCAATACTTATTTATATTGGTGCAATATGGAAAATTCATTGAGAAATTTTCTATTTAGAAAGAAACTCATTTTGTTATAAATTTGATATAAATTTGTTTTTGTTACAGACAGAATGTAGTCTGCACTTCGAGTCACCAATTCACACAACTGATTGCTTCTGTTTTGATACTTGCACATTTTGTATTTTTCTACTGTTTTATGTTTTAGGGTAATGTGCGCCACAAAGTATATATCCGGTTTAAGGTATTATTGAAAATTATTTATCTAAATGTTTCTTATACGTGTCTGCAGTCAACACTTCCCTTGTATCTCTCTTTCTCAGAATTGTTTTCATGTAATTCTTATCTATAGTGTCAAACCTAATTATTTTCATAGCAGTTTCATTTAATTAGTTCGTAGCAATTTTAATTCTAAAGATAAGAACAGAAGACATTATAATTATGAACAAGTCCGCGGTGGAATCAGTTTATCTTGATTTAACCAATTACATAACAATTTTCTGATATTCAGTCTCTCGTGACAGACGTGTCTTTATCTAACCTGAGGCGATTATGACATTTTGGTACATAGATTAATAGAAAATGGACAAATAAAGCTTTTGTATTATATAGGGAATAAATCGCATTTTGATGAACCAAACATTTGGACCCCAAACATATGTTTTTATTTGTTCGGAATTATGTATTCGAACAATTGTAAAAATATATTGAATAACGATTGTTAATTTTATAAAACTAATTATATTTATTTCACAATACTTTTTTAATTAGAAAATAGAATTGCCCTAAAGTTGATGAATCAATTAAGGTGACTGCTTTTTAACAAATGTAAACAATGTATTTCAATGCAAAATTTAATTAAAAGTATCAATAATATAATTAATTATCAAAAATGAAATGGCGGAACAGCTTAACTTACAATGTATAAGCAAAGGGTTTGAAAAATGTATTGCTCAAATACCAAATACCATCTATTGAATTTTTATTATCCCCCCCCCGCCCCCTCGAAGGAGAATGATATAAGGTTACTTAAGGGACAATAAAGAAATAAAGAGAAGGAAACTTGCATGGAATTATCAGTAATAGTTAATCCATACTTACAATGTTGATAAAAATAACAGGAAACACTCAAACCGTAATGGTTATGAATTATTAAACAATTTAGTCATATACGTCAGATATGAAAATTCAGTTATATGAATGGCAGCAATATGAAAGTGAACACATAGCTAGAAAAGTAAACAGAATTTCAAGTTTAGAAGCAAAATTTTTACATGTAGGCGTACAGACCTTCTCCGAATTTAGCAGCCATCAAACAGCTTGGGGATGTATCCTCTGAACAGAATAAACTAATTGGTTGCAGATTTGCCTAGCATTTTAGTACATATTTCAAACTAACCGGACCATAGTGTATTTATAACATCGCTACAGTTATACTTGTAATGGAGATGTAAGTTAGGTTTTCAAAAAGTAAAAGTATTGTTCACTCACCGAATATCTTGTAATTTAATCAATAAAGGTCAACCTACACCAGAAAAAAGTTATAAAGTACCGACCTGATACATAACTAATGATGTTATGATATAGCATTCTGCCAAAGTAGGTACTCACTTTAATCCATGTAAAAGATGGACATAAAGCCTATAGTTTATTGGTGATATTCAATTTCGACAACGTGTACAAGTTTTGATGCTCCTAATGAATCAATATCTATGAATGTAGAAAGCTGGACTAATTTCTGGTTTAACAAGCAATTATTAAGGTTTCACAAGCAATACAAAAGTCCCATATCAGTTAGAACCCCAAGAACATTCTGAAGGACCATGGCCAATATATATGCCAAGGTGGAAGACATTAATGAACTTAAATCTTTCGAGTTCTTGGTTCATCTGTATCATAGTTATGTGTATAGTTGCAATGCCTATTAAGGAAATACGTTTATACAACAGATAATCGAAAGATTTAAATTTTCTCAGAATGAATATGTATAACTAATGTTTCAACTCTTCTTTATTTTCCGTATATTTCTTCGAAAATTGTTTAAAAGTAATCTCAGGAAACACTTTTAAGGGACGGCCAGATGGAGTGACTTAAAGAGTAGATACCTCTTGAAATAAAGATACTTGACTTATGAACATTGCATATATGTACATGATGTGGGTGGTAACAAAGAACAATTATCTAAGTCTAAAGTAAATGCCATTTCTAGTAACAAAGAAGAACTGTAAAAATATAGCAATTTTAAAATATATACCATTTGTAGAAACAATGAAAAAAGAACAACAAAATACATTTTTCAGATAAATTCCAATTATGAAAACGCAGTAAATTCATCAAGAAATAAGAGTTATAGAATACAAAAGGGAAATTCAAAGTTTACAGGGGAGATAATTCTGGAAATATGAACGGTAGATATATAAACCATGTCATATCATTATAATGTGTGAGTTTGATGTTTGAAGTAATCTTGTTAGAAATGAAGAAAGATTAAAAAAATGTAAGTTCAAAAGTGACATTATTCTGGAAATAGTCAAGCTTGAGTACTGAATCTTCTAGCACATGATTTAAGTCCTAATAAGGAACATATTCTTGAAGCTTGAAGTAGATATCTAACGAAATAACGAAGTTATAGAATTTCAAAGTAACATTTTTTTTTCATTAAATTTCTAAGTTCAAGGATGATAATTCTGATAATTAGGTGCTAGAATTACGATTCTTGCATATCAGACTGGCGTTTCCGTTAGTTTTACCCATGCCGGAAATTTCATCTGGCATGGGGGGTTCCAGATGAGTCGCGTGCTGTACAATGGCACGATAAAGATGACGTCATTTTACCGTTATGAATGATTTTGTAATTCATACGCTGTTGAATGAAAGTAGTTACGGTTGTAATGATATAAAATTTCAGTGAAAATAAAGATAAAGAATTTAAAATATAATGGAATATGGTAGAATATGCAAGAAAAAATATCTGACATATGTTTGCGGTTCGGATCGGAATATCCGTCCCTCGGTCACCCGCCCATGGGCGGTAACTCGGCAAGCCTCGTTACCGCCCAATGGGCGGATCACCTCGGGACGGATATTCCGATCCGAACCGCAAAATATGACAGATATTATTAACCTTGACACATATGATGTGGGTGATAATAAGAAACATATATGTTAAGTTTGAAGAACATACATCAGAAATTAAGAAGTTATACTAAAATATCAACAACACTCGTTTTTTATGAACGTTATATGTTCCAATACGGGGTCGGATTGGGCAAATCTAATAATTTTGGTACAAGAGTTGTAATCCTTGACGTGCATAAACTGCATAAACTCCATACTGTCATCTTTATAAATTTCATAAAAATATTGAACTTATCAAAAATATTGTTAATTTGCTATATTATAAGTCTACTTATTGTCATAGCAACCAAATGTTTTAACATAGGAAGAAAAAAAAATATGTGCATAATCTCCGGTCATAATAATAATTAGTTATTTGTTTTGAGGAAAATGATCAATATGCAATTGTTTACGTAGAAATAAGCAAAAACAGAAGTGTGTGGTCGCTTAAGAAATTTAATTATGTTCTTAAAACGTATAAATAATGTCTTTACCGTTGTATTTTTTTGTATTTGTTGGCAGGTTCAGGTGCTAATCGGAAATAAGGAGAAGCTATAATAGCAGTTATTGCAAAACATTCATCTATCAAGTACCATCCCTTATGAAACAAGTGGAATACTTTTTTACTGTAAAAGTTGTCTTAATGTAAATAACACATTTAGCTTTTAGGAAAGATATTCTAAATTTGGTTTTCTCTGAAGATGTGATGAAACAATATTTATTGTTCATATAGAAATGCATGTATAATGAGTTTATATTAATGATATTTCATGCAACAAGCATTTGATTTCATGAAAATTACTTACATATATATTCAGTTTTATTGAAGAGTCAATTTAGATATTTGATCTGAATTTGAATTGCAGCATACTAAACACACTAATATAAACTAAGTGAACACTTTGTCACATAAACTTTGTTTTAATTACATGTAAATGGTATTTTTCCGATATAGAGTAAGCCATAAATACATTTTAAAGCGGAACTTTATGACAATTTTATTGATGTAGTCATACAAGTATATGATTTATATTAAAAGTAAATGGATCGCCAACTATAAATATATACTCACTATAAGTCGGAACTGACTTAAAATATTTTGTTTTAAAATATCTAAAAAGGGAGTACGGTATCAAGTTTAAAATAAATGTTACTAGGCTTTTATTGAAGTTACAATCACATCACAACAAAAACTCCATGTAGCGCGTTTGTTTAAGGCTATTTGTAGCAGAAACTTCATTACCTAAAAGTACAACACGTATGGAAAGTTGATGGAATCAATAAATTTTATCTGTTATTCCAAAACTCAAAACAGTCTTCTTCAACATAATTCATATTGTCTTAGAAAAGATGGGGGTACTTATTTTTTAATATTCCTCATTTTCTACAACACTCGCGGTTAAAGGAATGATTACTGTAGGAAAATTCACACCCGCAGAAATAAGTAATTACAGCTAATAACACCTAATTTTTCACCATGTTTTAATTTTTTGTAAATGGTAAGGAAGATGTTAGTTGTAAAACATCTTAGAAGGAATTGTTTTAATTCGATCTATGTATCAATATATCAAGCTTTTTTTGATACACTTGAGCTGTTGTACTTTACTATTTCCGTTGCAATTTATTTCTGATTTCAATAATTTTGACTGCTTCAATATAAGATATTTACGAGGGTTATATCAGTATAATATGAATGTACTGGTTTGAATTTAGAAATTTGGAGTTCCTTTTTCTGTGAGATATGAAACTTTACCCCTAGTCTCCTTTAAATTGCTTTATTATAAAAAAAAACGTCATCTATTTTGTTCGAGTAAATTTTGCAGAATCTATATTTTTGTCTGATCTTATTGTAAATCTTAATCTGTACATGAACACAAAAAGGTATTTTAATAAGTATACAATATATTTGCATTATGGAAAGCAAATATCTCTTGGGAGAAATAAAAACAATTTCAGATATTTGAAAATATCTGATTCGGGTGATGAGGGACTTGTAATGAGAGGTTACAGGAAGCTAAATTGAATGGAATCAATTGGCAATCAGAACCATAACAACAAGATGTACGGGGCAACTCTTGACATAAGCTACATATCACTTAATACATGTTGCTGTGAATATTAAAACAAAGGGAGATGTTGACCAGTGGTAAAGATGTCTGCCTCTCAACCAATATATCATGGTTCGACCCCTACACAGGTCACATCCATATTTCCTCATATGACAACATAACTGGTCAGTTCAATGAAGTGGACGCGGGACTAATTGATATTAAGTTGTTAGAACTTGTTTCACAATTAAGCTTAAATAAAATGTTTAACTAATATTAAAACGACGGGAAGGGGACGTAACATGTTAATTATGAAACAAACCGTTATTGGTGTTATATATGTGCAGCATATATCAATTTAGTGTTTATATTTTTCTGTTCCTACAAAACTACTCTACTTGAAAATTTAAGCTCTTCTGTCGTCAATCTACCTTCTTTACAATCGCTGATATGATAATCATTTCAATAAATAGAAAACGAAACTGGTTGTATTCAGTTACATAATGAGAAAAAATTCACGCTCAACTTCGTCCAACTCATGTTGAGGTCTATCGGTTTCAGATTTGATTTGACAATTTGTCGAGCTGACGGAAACAAAAGAAGTTGTAATATGGCTCAACTCGTCCCATGAGATTAATGCAAGTGACAAGTTTGTTTTGCCTCTGGCTATTAAGACCTCCATTCGTAGAATAATGAATAAAACTTCTCTTGGATATTCCAATAATGACGAAATCTTTATTGTGAACTGGTGTATATATTTAGACCAACAATTGAAACATATGAGAAATTAATCAGAGAATATTACATCTTTAATCTATTCAAGACGCGATTATGTCATTCCTGTCACTTAATGTTACAGTTAAGCCTGTGGTTAATGCCAGCTAACTAGGTAACTCAAGGTCAGTTTAGACATATCGTTTAACAAAACAACTATGTGACTTTAAGATGTTAAAATAGCATAATGATTACCGCGGATATATTCCATTAAAACGGATTATGTATGATAGTATAAGTTTATGAAAGTTTTCTAATTAACAATAATTTTTCTTGCAAATGAAACTATTTGAGAAGTTTTAATACTTGATTTTATACTTGAAATTGACAATTGAACTATTTAGTACAATATTTTGACCAGATAATTTGGCCTGGTCGATTTCATACTTAAATATAAGGTAGATTTTTTTTTTTTTTTTTCAGTTTATTTCTAGTAATATAGGCCTCAGGCCCAAAATACAAAGTACAACAATACATCAAACAGTAGAGTGATAAATTGCAAAAACATTTGTTACTAGATGCACAGGAACTTGAAATTCTATCACTATTAACGATAATATGCGAAATATACCCCCTATATACTATTTTTTATAGTATATAGGGGGTATATTTGGAAATTATAATTAATATTGGTTATTTGATAGAATTTCAAGTTCCTGTGCTAGATGTAATGAATTGAATTTGTAAATAATTATACAGTATTTATCTCTTCCTTTCTTACATTCATTGCATAATATATATATTTAGCAATAGATATTACAATGTTTGCCGACAAGCACTTAACTAAGCTTACTTAAATATCTATATGATATAAAGAACAGTGCATTTTTCTACAAAAATAAATCAGTTTATCTATTTTTCTTTCTTGTGACACTGAACAAGTACCACAATTTAACTACCAAAAACGATCTTTTCACAATTACACGCAGCCAAAAACATCAGTTTCTAATTATACAAGAGCTGTTGCTTTCAATCAAATCTTATATCTTCTATAAACATTTTATCACAATTATTTTAACTTTATTAACAAATAGCAGTGTTACAACCTGAATTGTAATAAAACCAGAATTGTAATAAAATTATTACAAATCTGGTTAGGATGCAAAAATATTATTACATTTAGGTAGTCAACCTGAATTGTAATAAAACCCTAAAATGTAATAAACGGTTAAAACTCAAGAAAATGTGGCAAGAAAAGTCTCTTTCACATACATGGTGTTTAAAAAAAACGACTTGGACTCGAAATCGGAATTTTTATAAAACTTACATGGAAGCGAATTAAAACTAAAAGAAAATACATTTCCAATTTGAAGAGCAGAAATGGTATCATAAAGTTGATGACAACCAGCATTCTTTTAAGTACTTGACATACATTTTATTCTTTATTCCTATGATACCATTGAGAAATTGATTTTTAAGGTCACAGTAATGTTAATTTATTGATAATATGAATAAATAAAGGAAAGATGACGTTCATTCAAATGTAACAATCTAAATACAATTCCAGAAAAAATTGTCCAATTAGTACCTTAAATAAACAATCTGAAGCGTAAATGACATCGTGAAATATAACAAACTATCTGATACGTAGCACAACCACGCGAATATGAACATATATCATTATAATGCGCTTTCTCATTTCGTCTAATAAAGCATTGTTTTCCTGTCATTGATTAGAAGGACATATAAATGAATTCCCTACGGTATTGTGTGAATTATTGCCTTCAGTTACTGACACCTCTTTTAAGATTTATTGATTCTTTTATATGGAAGAAAACCTTAATTATAAACACTGTTGTCTTCCAATTCTGCAGGAAACTGCTATTTTCAAATGTTAATTGATTAATTTCTAAATATACATGATAGGTGTTACAAATCTGATTCTATTTCTAGACTAATAAGCATGCAAAATTACAAAGTAAGAACAAGTTAATTCTACAATCGTGTATCATTCTAAAGGAATATCAGTCTGAAAGAATCTAATAGGAAATTCTATTTGTGTTGTCTTATAAAACGTAAGGCAAATATACTCATACACCATTATAAATGAATTTTATCCTCATTTCAAGAGTAATAGAAAACAACAAAAACAACCTGTTTTTCACATGTCTATTATTGTGTTCTGAGATATGAAATAATATCTATTGAAAATAAAGAATAAAACAATCCTAAATCTAATTCTAAGGAAATATTTATTAATAAATTATAAGGAAGTAATTTAAAATTATTAGGAAATAATTTCAAATTATAAGGACATATTTTCAAAATATTAGGAAAGAAATTCTACATTAGTAGGAAATTTTTTCAAATAATTAGAAACTAGTTTCAATTTTTTAGGAAATGGTCTCAAGTATAAGTGTTCATGACTGAATTTTGTGTAACTGTTGTATTTGATGCTATTGCTAAATCGATTTATTTACCATCTCCAAAGTTGATTTGAACCAGAAAAATTACAGCAAACATGTTTGTTTCTTTAACTCCTTTTGTCTCGTTTAGCATTGATACGTATAAAAACGTAAAAACATATATAAATTAATCAAACGTTAATTTCAAACATACGAACTCAGTTAAACAGTATGGTTCAACATTATATGTTATTTTGGTTTTGGAGTGATATATGTGGATATATTACCTGTCAAGATTTTATATCACCCGAGCCGTTAGGCGAGGGTGATATTTTATCTTGGCAGGTAATATATCCACATATATCACTCCAAAACCAAAATAATAATTTTATTACCCTTCCCGTGCCGAGTTAAGACGATTTTAAAATAAATCATTGCTAATTCAAATGAACCGTCGAAATAAGATTCCCTTTAGGATACCCCTTCACCATAACATGACGTCACATAAATACATGACGTATTATCTTTCGAAAATATCCAATCAAAAAGGCGGAAAAAATCTGGAAGGGTAATAAAATGTTATATAAAAATATGATTAATGTCGTTTATTTTGATACTCAAAGGAAAATATTATAAAATATATAAAAATACACATTAATCTGTAAAATACGGCTCGTAGATTTACTTGTTTCTCTGTTAGAATGATTATATCCTGCGTCTGATTACTTATGGTATCCTTAATTGTTGCTTTCATCGAAGACAGACTTATTACTTTTGTCCCGGTGAAAACAGTTTTAGATGTGTAATTCATTACAATATTGTATTTCTCTTTAGAGGTTTTGCCTTTTCATAGGCGCATTTAAATTAGAAAAAAACACTGACTAACTATGTATCTTCCATGGTTAAATATAAACTTCAGTGAATCACAGCAGTTGCCTCATGCATTGTATCAAAATAAAGGTTCATAGTACATTAATAACAATAGCTGAACAATACATTTAATGAGGATTGAACCTACGGTATCTCAAAATCAATTTTTATGTTGCATTATTTTATTTGACAATCTGGTCGGAAAGAAACATAATCATATACCATCATTTAATGGGTTTCAAATTTCTGAGGATCTTTTGAACTGTGTTGTTCAAACAAATATAAAACCTATTTTCTTTGCCTGAAAGTGATTTAATGTTGAGATATTATAAAATGAAAGTCCTGTCTTATTAGGGGATTTTTTATTTTTCTTATCGAATACATACAATCCTTATTTAGAATAAATAGCATTTCGCATATTAATAAAAGTTTGTTTTCGTTTGTTTCTGTCACAATTTAGATCAAGGTTACATCACTTGTGAGTTGTGTGCTATTAGTATTCAATTAATTGTAGGTATGCTCTGATCCCTCTCTATCCATAATTATGTTTTTCAAATAAGGAGGCAATTCCATAAGATTTTTACGCCATTCATACTATTTGTAATCATCATTTCATTGATCTTTTTCTTAATTCCATGGAAAGTTCAAAATTGTGCATTTGGCATGAATATGTTACTAATATTTCCTAACGAAAGAAAATCGCCGTAAGAATCAAACATGTCTTCAAAAAAATATACCCCTGCTTTAAACCTTGGCTTTTGTTGCCAATTAGCAATCTATTGCAATAAAACAGTGGTAGTTCTGCAATATATATTCATTATTTTTTTATATACCTATATATGCATAACACATTAAAGGTGTCTTTCTAAAAAAACGTGCTTTTTGCAATTTTATCTATGTAATGTTTTCCACTATGAAATATTTTTGTGCCCCCACTTTAGGGTTTACCCTTGTCCGTCCTTCCGTCCGTCCTTTCTCATTTTGTGTCGCATGTAGCTCAAAATGTATTTGACGTAAAGTCATCAAATTTTACAGGAATGTTGATCAACATGTGTTGTTGTGCACTTGGGTATTTTCGTTTAGATTTATTTAGTATTTGTAAAGATATTGTCCTTGACTTAGTAAAAATTTGAAATTTTCAAATTGTGTCACATGTAGCTAAAAAGTATTTGACATAGGGTTATGAAACTTTGAAGGAATGTTGATCAGCATGTGAAGTCTTGCATCTGGGGTTTCCCCTGTGAATTGATATGTTTTGTCAGAGTTGTTATTGCCCTTGACAAAGTGAAAATTTGCAATTTTCAATCTGTGTCGTGCGTACCTCAAAATGTATTTAACATAGAGTCATAAAACGTTGGTCAGCATATTTAGTTGTGCACCTTGGATTTCGCTTGAGGATTTATCCAGTATTTGTAGAGTTATTGCCCTTGACTTAGTAAACACCGTTTCATTATGTTGTGTTATTTGTTTCTTGACTGCTTGAGTTTGAATCAATCAACTTTGCAGGAACAATGATCAACACACTGTGAAGCTATGTACCTGGGATTTTGCATGTGGATTTTTTTCAGTTTTGTTAGAGTTATTGCCCTTGACTTAGTATAAATTTGCAATTTTCAACTTGTTCATGCATAGCTCATAAACTATTTGACCTGTAGGCCTGAAAGTTTACAAGAATGTGGGTCAGCATTTGTACTTATGCACCTTGGGATTCGCTTGTGGATATATTCAGTATTTGTAAAGTTCTTTCCTTTACTAAGTAAAAGAAATTTAGTTTTTAAGTCGTGGCACATGTAGGCCAAAAATATTTGACCTAGAGCCATAAGATTGACACATTTCTAGTTTGGATATCGAGTTCACTTACAATAATACTTCTTCAAACTGGCATAGCTTATAATTCTTTTGATATAACTTATCTTTAAAGCCATTAAAAAAATTAAATTAAACATTCTAAAACCTTTTTTTATTAGTCCTTTACCATAACAGGATTTTCATTTTGGCATTTTTATGATAGATAAAATCATAAAACATATTATTAAGTTATTTATCATGTCCTGTTGGTGACGGTAATGCTATCAAAATGGTTCAAAATTGAAATTAATAACTTTGTGATAACTGCAATTTCCCCTACTAGAGTGTGAATTCTCCTCCTTCAATGATTTATTAAATTTTGTAAAATCAATATTACCATAAGCCTATTAAGCACTATCAAGACATAATTAATTAAGGGTTCGATGGGTGCAGCCAGATAATTTTAGAATAGGAACATTAATGATATTGATTTAAATGACTATTTTCATCTGAGAAAAAATTAACTGTTCAATACATTCAGTTCTTTTATTATCACAACCATATTACAAACGTAATGTACGGCTGACATAAACCTTTCCATAGTCCATTAGAACTTTTTTTATTTGATGAAGAGTATGTAGCTAGCCAGGTAAGTTATTGTTAAGTGGAATGTTTGTTATATGTAGACTAGTGTACGTATACACTTTCAGCTCGTCAAAATGATATTTGAATTGAACAACTGTAAGGCTTTTTTCTGGTAACCTAGACACGAATAACTAAATGTTTGTTTTTCAAAAAGGAAAAACGTTTAAAAAATGCTTTTGTTCCATTTATTATTGGCTGCACGACAAGACACCGCTGGACCGGCAATGTCTAAACGTTCGGAATGAGTTCGTTCCAGTGCCCTGCATAACTCATTTAAACAATTAAACTATTGTAGAGGAATCTTGGAGTTCGATTTTGGCAGATATATTCAGAGAAATAAAAGAAATTTGTTAACAGTCTGGGTGCTTTTGTTCTTTGATTCAAGACAAAGCAAAGGACCTGGGACTTAGGATATGGTGTAAAAGCCCTTCCCATAGGTTCAAGGTCACTTGTGGTCTGCGCAATAAGGTTTATACTGGTATACTGATTAGACCGGCAAATAGTGCCTCAAAATAGTCTGAGACAAGATAGCTGATCAATGAAATAGTAAAATTCGTTCGAACCATATTTTGGCCTTTATAATTTTTAAAGATTTACAATCATTTAATAATAAATTGTCTCTTATCAGACAACCAGGAAATACTAAATATATCTTTAGATGAATGTATGTTTGTTTGAAACTTCACGCGATTACACAACGATGCAAGGTCAACTAAGTCCACAACAACCTCAACACAAAATTAAAACAACCTATTTATTGATAAATCTTGATTAAAAGTTGCAATTAGTCACACATTATCATTTATTGTAAAGCTGTTTCATGTTTACAATTTAATAAAATACGAAAAATAATCACCAGAAACATGTTTTTATTGTTTCTATTTTGTAATGAGAGAACGAAAGAAAGAAAGAAAATAATTTTTTGGCGAAATGCAAGCTTTTATTTCGGCACAACAGCAGACATAGTTTACTTGAATATTGTCGGAAACGTAGTTACCAAAAATTATTTGCTCTGTTTGGAATTAAATTATTTGTAGAAATGAAAAATGTTGGTAACAGCAAACAAATGGATATCCTTGGAAGAACATTTTTCAGCGTAAGAACATTTTAATTCGAGGCAATACCCCATTTGACTGGAATCGGAATGATTTGGCTTTCATACACATATTACATGCCACTGAAAATTTGAGATTGACATGCTATTTTATGCTTGCTAGTCTCCAGTGCTTTCATCGCTGTAATATTCGTTATCTGCAATAGAAAAAGAATCAACGTGTAGTTTGAACTACACCAACGTGAAGTTTGAACTACAGGCTTTTTGTAACGTGAAATTTAATGACTGTGCATATATTTATGAATTTATGTCTTAAGATAAAAAGAAGTGTTAATAAACTGCATTTATAATATTTGTAGAATGATGATGAGGTATTTAAATGTACTAGTATCTTCAATCAAAATGTTCACATTTTCTATAAAAATAGATCACCCTAAAATTCCTAATGGGTGTCCAATGATGGTTTCATTGGACATGGATTGACTGGAATTATTTTTAGAGATTTCTTTTAACCATTTCATGTAAATTGGGAGCAACAACTTGCGTGCAAAATGATACACATGTATTATAAGACGACCCCGCATTGTTTCCTATTGAACATAGGATCGAAAGTGTGTGTTATTATGTAATAAAATCACTGTGAAGTAACCATTCGACATATAACGTAACCATTAAAATGCGACCAATGAAAATAAGTACAGAAACAAATCAGGCACAATTCAGCTTGATATCAGGCACGGCAGCTCTTATTTGTTGATAACAAAATAATATATTGAAAGCAGTGATTTTATCTCTTGATAAAATCACTGTTTGTCGTTCGGATGCGCATTATTATATTAGTCAGGCTACGCCGTCGTGATATATTTCCTCGCATCTGAACTCCAAACAGTGATTTTATTTAGCGATTAAATCACTGTTTGTAATATTTAATTTAATCCTCGCTCGCTCCGTTTATTTTAAATAAACGTTGTAGTTGAGCTTATTAATCTTACACCACTGTCAACATAAAAGTTGATAAAAAGATGAGATACAGTCCCTCTGGATTCTTAATTGTCGTTTTTTTAAACTTAAAATTGTCAAATAACCAGATATTGTTCGAGCATGAACATTATTCTACATCCCTTCTCATATAAGACCCTTTACACTTCATTTTGTTTAAATAGAATATGATAAACAGAGTTGATTTATTTAAAATCTTTGATTCCAAACGATATTAGTGAAGTAAACTTGATTTGTATTGTAATATATATATATTCAAGAAATAAGGTTAATTACCGTAAGTGCGGAAAATAATTGTGTGATAAAAAGAAAACTTTTACAATGGGATAAAAGCTCCCATTAAAATTGTTTTTCGATAATAGATTTATTTTCGAAATCCTTTTTGACATTAATTGTACTTTTAATGCATTGACTTTCTAAAAAAAAGATTTATGCTGTTGGTGATTTGATACTACACATTGGCATAAACATTAAGGAATGATTGTTTTTGTCATTTATTTGTTTATCAAATCATGACATTTATGTACTGAGGTATATCAATGCACGTTTTATGTTATTGGTTTATTATGACTTCCTGTAAACGATTAACTGTTTCAAGAAACAACTGTTTTTGAAGCTTGTTTTTTACAATGTCAGTAAACGCATGAACTTCATCAAACGCTGAAATTCTAAAATGCATCAAATATTTGCACCTGTGAACAAGCAAAAGTTAACTTGAATTTTTTATATAACTGAAATATGCTCAAATTATTGTTTCTTTATAAAATGATTTATGAATGTATATTCATAAGTAGTCGTAGAAAGTAACACTGTCAGACTTTAAATATTAAAACAGTGATGTAATTTATTACTTAAATATATGTCTAGCATTAGAACAGGTGGTAAGTGTTATTTAAAGAGAGTTTTGCATGCAGTAAAAGTTTTAAACGCTTTATATAAATTGATTATTGCCAAAGTTTCAGGTAATATTTTACACTACTGTATTCAACTGCTAACAATCTCAGTCTAAAATGAAGACAATTCCTGAAAATTATATTGTGACAGAGACGCTGAATTCATTTTTTTTCTCAATCAGTGTCGTCATTCTTAAAAAACTACGGAAACCAATATTTCTTTAATGGAGAGCCATTACCTAATATGAGTTATTTTTTTTAAAGAAAATAAGAATTGAAAATAAAAGACAAAAAAAAGCCTGCAAATACCATTACTGTCATTATTATTGTCATGGACGAGCATGTGCGTGCGATATGCGACAATAATTCATTGTTGAGAAATATGAATTTGTATTAGGCGAGTACACAGCTTTTAAATCCGTGTTGCATTAGGTACAGTACATGACACTGTTTGAGGAACTCTTCATTTCATACCAGAACCTATGTTTAGGTAGAAAACACATAGAAAATAAAGAAAATAACATTGATTCTACACCATTTGTGTATAAAATTAGCCAATTAGATCATAGAAAACAAGTTTATCTCTTTCAAATAATCAATGATGTTTTTTGACGGAATTGTATTAAAGAGTTCTTTGAGTGAATTTACAGAATAAAATCTATTACGGGCCTGTGAAAAATCATGACATTCAAGAAGAAAATGCTTGACAGTAAAATTTTCATTACAACCTACACAGAAAGGGGCATTGTCATTTGTGATGACATTGCGTTGTGAAAATGCTGAACGTTTTTATCGGTTAAATTTTATGAGGATCATAAATTGGACATTTTTGGAGTTAATGTGCATAATTATAATAAACCGAGTTGACTAAAACCATACTTGTTTACAATAAGCTTGATATTATGCGTTTAACCTCTTTGCATATTTTAAGTAATCGCACAAACAGAATTATGTAAATCATAATGCATTATTATGTTTAACATAAAACTGGCTGCATTTTCATCCGAAAATTCTATCCTTTACAATGCAATATGTATAGTTAATCTCCACAGGGAAATTCTGTAATTTGATACAGTATGAGATGTCTGTATATGAATGAGATATACAGGAAATTAATGTAAAATATATCAAACTTGTCTTATGGTTAAAGATAATGAACCAATCGCGTTGTTTGACAGTACAACATAGTTGCTCTATTTGAATGTCTGACAATGTAATGACAGACTTGATGTGTAAAATATGACGTGATTTGTAAATCTAATTATCTTTGGTATAGCTCAAAAAGAGAGAAATATTTTTGTTGTAAAAATGTTGAAGTTAGGGATTTTTTTAATTAAACGTTGTCATGATTTTAGTGATATCCACGAGTCCCTAAACCAATCAAAATTTACTCGTCTGAAATATACATGTCATTACCTTTGTGGCATAGAAATAGGGCACACAATATTCACAAATGTCAGTTAATTAAAATTTTGTATAAACATGCATAGCTAAAAATGAGACATCAACAGTTGGGTTTTTTTTATTTACATTTAAAACATTCATTGTCAGCAGCAATACGTTTAAAAGATGGTTTAGTAAATAAGGTCGATATTGAATTAAATCCAGCATGCGCTGAATCAATCTATGTAATAAAATTCAAGTAACTAGTTTGCTTAATGTTTTATGAAATGTCCATGTGGGCAATGATTAATCAATTACCAAAGGAATACTAATAATTATATTTATCACATTTTATCCTTGACCATACTTCTGGTTCAACGATTGATACAAAATAGACATTCCATTGGACAATAGCATTTCTTAATTACAAAATCCCCTGAGAATGCATTCACCATTTCTGTCACATGTTGTTATATGAATCATGTAGGTTTCAATAAAGAAATGAGCAAGGCTTTCAGCTTTGCTCTCAGAGAATACATTCATTGTTTTCCCTGTATTTAAGCCATTCCCATTAATATATCTCTATTCCTTTTAATATCTTATTAACTTATTTTTATTTTTATATTGCTTGCGAGTTAATCGTTTAGTTATTTGACAACAGTTTTTTGATTAAGTGCCGTTTTTAATTTATATGTGGATTATTTATTGGCGTCCGCGCTGAAGCGCGGCGCCCCTTTATGGAATGAAATCAGATTTTGTGAAAGGGCGACAGCAACTTCTCGAGCCTTTAAGTCGGTCATAATAAAAGCCGATCATTCCGAACGGTATGAAGGTGCTTGATTATTAATTAATCCGTGGTACAATGAATAGCGAACTTGCAAAAATTTTCAAATGAAATAACATTTTCCGTCAATAAATCGCGCTCTTCGGTTTTTTTTTATTTACACAGTGGTTTATTATGGAATGTTATAGTTGTACATTTATCCGAAAGCTGTAAATAGAATGATGAGTTGATGACCTAAATATTCCGAAAATCTATTTATAGAGGGATGTGCTCCTATCGGTAATTCCCGGTCCCTCCCGGTCTATTTTGACCGGGATTTACTAGTGACCGTTTATTGTCCGGTCTCTCCCGGTTTTGGAGTAGATGTTTGATATAGTTACAGAACAAAACAAATATTTTACAGATAAATAAGCTTTTTTCCAAAATGAATGTTTGTCAGTTAATTTGGTTACAATAATTCATGAACACAGATCAACTCTCAAATTTATTGATTTTTATTAAACATAAACATACAATTCGAAAAAAACAAAAACAACAAGAACAACAACAATACATGTTTCATTTTATCTATATGAGATAAAAACAATAAATATGTACAATAATTGAGAAAAGGGTACATTTTTATGGTAATAATACGACACTATCAACTTTGAAACATTTTATTTAATTTGTTATTCGTGGTTAGTAAAGATGCCGAGGAATTATTCAAAGTTACAAATTAGATTTTAAGAATTATTCAATTGGTTGATAATTAAAAAATGATAAAGAAAAAAACAAATGTACATGGTTTAAGAATATAAGAATAAACAATATTATATATTGAAATTTTACTAAGTGTGAATAGATACTTTAAGAGGGGGTCTTCGCTAATAGCGATAACATAATAAGGGACAATTACACAAGTGTGGTGTTGATCATGCCTTACACATATGGATTGTAAATAATTGTTTACATGTATATCCGTTGCTCGCCCATATGGTCTCTTTTCAGTGGCGAGGGTAAACAAACGCAAACACACAAAATCCGTTGCTATTAATAACCACGGTCATAAAGAAATAACAAGTAATATTCTAATCTCTAGCATGCCAATCAAAGATTATAATGAACAATGTCTTTCGTCCGCTCATTCATAAGTGATATACAATTCTGGTAAAAACCATTGAAAAGATTATAAGAATATCTTGTCATCATATGTCTACTAGTTCATCTTCACTTGCTGCATTTCTTGCTTGGACGCCCTTTGATTCTTTGCATCAATGCTTTTCTTGTTGTTGTATGTTATAAAAAACATTACAAAGAGAAGATGGGCAAAGTCATACCTCCTTTCTAAGCTGGGAATATGGTATTTCAAGGTCTCAATGGAGATGCTATATTTCTTTATTATATACTTTCACCCCACTCGATGAAAATAAATATTGTATTTATAGAAAAAAATCTTGTATATCCTCTGTTTCTTCAGACAGAATTTATGTATATTGTTGGGCCCATGATGTCATCACAAAGACGAGAAGTGATGACTCTTTGATCAACTATCTTATACAGTCTGAATCCGAAAATATGGCATGCAAATTGTCAGTCACAGAAATTATATCGTAATTAATTGGTTGTACATTAAAATACGGGTTTAATTCAATCAATTACCGGTAACTGAAGATACATGGGTCTAACTGTATGCTGTCAACACTTAAAAGTTCTGTTTTATCTGTGTAAATAATATTCATCCCTCTCCGTAAGATTTGCGGATGTCTTGATTGAAATTGTTGGGAGTTTACGACATTCCGTTTTTTAAATACCCCTTTCGGCAATCGGTAAAAATTATCATCAGAGACATAGATAAAATTGTTATCTATGTCTCTGTTATCATGCAGGCTAAAAATATCATTTATACATTGTCCATTGTTATTTTTGCTATAAATATGTAGGAAGGTTTATTTTAGATACAGCAACTTGGTCTTTGAGTAATGTACATGCAGGTTTAATTTAAATTTGACTCATTAAAATTTTATTGAGGAATGGCGGAACAGCGACCTTCCAGTTTCAAAAGATTCCAGCAGAGCTTTCCTGCAATTCCAGCATCGTATGATATAAAAGCTCAAGCGCGCCCTTGATCGACCTCTTGCACGCTTAAAAATCGTTAAGGTTAAACCACGCTATTTGTATTTAGAAATTCAAGACTTATGTTTTTGTTTCTTGACTGCTTGTAACTAACCGGATACAGACGAAAGTGGAAGTAAGGATGGCGTCCGATGTTTGGATTCTCCAGTTGGAAGTTCCATGGTTAAGTTGTTTTTTGTTTATTTTTGTATGAAGAAGATGGCCGACGACATTCACATTTTCTTAGAAGTTTTGATTTCAATTAGAGACTATTTTCTTTGTGTGATGTGGCTGACCAATCAGAATCCAGGGCGCGAATGACGTTTGTTATTGTTTACATTTTGCACGTGTTATATTTTTTGCGAAGATAGAGAACATGCAGAAAGGACTAAGTTGGACAAGAAGCCATTTTAGTCAAGAAATCTTGTTACAGTTTTACAGTTCAGTTGATGTTCATGCTTGAAATTTGATAAAACTTCATAAGCTGTATTAGAATAGATATTTTTCATTTAAATATATATTAGGGTTTTTGGAATGGAACTCATTTATGAGTTATACTCATGTCTCAGTCCTTCCTGTAATTTACAAGTCTACTTGAAGAATGTTATATTTAATACTGAAATCAAGAAGATATTTATGCTTGTGTTTCTGTTGCTTTTAATGTGTGAGCAGAGGTATATAAGTGTCTCACTTATTTCACCCTCACTGTGTATGTCTCTGCATGGCTTTTAGTGTAAGAGCAGTGGTATATGAGTTTATATATCTCATCTCACTCTCTTTTGCATGTGCTATGTTCGAGCAGTAATATATGAGTATTTTACTCATCACACTGTCTTGTCGCAGTTAAGATGAGTTATGCTTATCTATGTGCTTATGTATTTTATTCAGTATAATGATGACCTAGATCTTGACCAACATATATGAAGCTAATGTTTATAAGAAGTCACAGATAACAGACCCAGATATGACCGATTTATGAAATTTATATGAACACATTTTTTAAAGATATATTTCAATTATATGGTTGAAATTTAATATGATATGGCTTTTACTTCATCCCTCATGTCTCTCATTTATCATATTTAGCTTATTACGTATTGGGGGCTTGCTCCTTATGCTTTATTGCTAAAGACGCATTGCATGGACTAGGATTCGAACCATATTTGGAGTTATTTTTATTGCCGGCCCCACTGGACCCTGACATATTTTTCTGGTGTCAGGGAAGTGCGATATGCCGATAAATTCAAGCCTACTGCATACAAAAGACTGGTAAAGTTATGGAATCTTGCATATCTAGTAATGCGGACCTAGGCAAGTTGAAGTTTGGTTCCTGACAAAGTTTGCTGCTGAAAGTTGAGTCAGAAACAGTTGGAGAACAAGCTCCTTCAAGTTTTCTAGTTTTCAGTTTTTCTAGACACCTATGTTGAATACTAACCATTTCCATGTGTGTTAAACTTAGCCAATTTTAAATCCCCTTCCGCGTAGCGGAAAGAGGATTATAGGAATGGCCTTCGTCTGTCAGTCTGTCCGTCTGTCAGTCGTAACACTTTTGTGTCCACTCCATAACTTTTAAACCGCTAAAATTTTTTGTAATAACTTGGCACAAGTAATCACCATAATGAGACGATGTGCAGAGTGCAAAAATTGGGTTGTTTCCCAAAGGTCAAGGTCACACTTAAAGGTCAGATGTTAAAATGTCTTCATATCATAATAAAACATCTACATTTTGTGTCCGCTCCATAACTTTTAAACCGCTCAATTTTTTTCCAAATAACTTAGCACAATTGATCACACTAATGAGACGATGTGCAGAGCGCAATAATTGGGTTGCCATCCCCAAGGCCAAGTTCACACTTAGAGGTCAAATGTATGAAAATCTACATTTCGTGTCCCCTCCACAACTTTTAAACCTCTGTTTTTTAAATAGCTTGGCGCGGGTGATCACCATTATTAGACGATGTGCAGAGCGCAATAATTAAATTGCTACATCCAAGGTCAAGGCCACACTTAAAGGTCAAATGTTAGAAAGTTAACATTTCGTGTCTTCCCATAACATTTAAACCGCTGCAATGTTTTTAAGATAACTTTGCAGAAATGATCACCGTTATGACACCATTGGCAGAGAATAATAATCAAGTCACAACCCTGAAGGTCAGGGTCACACTTAAAGGTCCAATGTGAAAAAAAACCCATCTATTTTTCATGTCCGCTTTATAACTTATTACTAATTCAAAGGTTTTAAAATAACTTGGTATAAAAGATCACCACCATGATACAATCTTCAGAGTATAACATCTAGGTTGCTACCCCTATGGTCAGGTTATATGTTCTCCATAACTTTTTTTTACTTTATGGAAGATTTTAAATAATTATAACATGGTACAAATCACAAATCATCATGAGACTATGCGCTTATGATATGCATGGCATAACATCAAGGTCGTGGCTGGTAAAAGGTCAAGAAGTACACATTAATTTTTCACTGCGGAAGGGAATTTAGCTTTCCTTCAGACTGCCTTGTTTTTTTGAAAATTTTATATATATGTAATATTATTTCTGATGTTCAGGCATTGTGGGAAAGAGAAAGAATCTTAAAAAGAAAGACAATGAGGGTGAAGGTGCTGATTTAAGTGACTGTACAAGTAATACGGATACAGATTTTAAGATTGGGGGACTTGACGGGGTACATCCTAATTTTAATTAATACAGAATTTGAGTGAGAGAATTGGTACATATCCTGGGCTATCTAATAATTGAACTGTTGGTGATAATGTAATGGGTGATATGTATTTCTAACACTGATATTGGGCAAGCTCTGAAAAATATGACCACTGTTATAGTTGATACAATTCGCCAATCTAATAATGTTTTGGAGATTTAATGTCAGAGGTCAAGGGTAGGTTAGATACTCAAGGCCATGTTCAAGTTGATGTTGCAAGTCCTTCTAGGTTAAATAAGAGAACATCTTGAGCTGGGATGAACAGGTGCAAGAATAAAAGGTATGTATGGCTCACATAGGGTTTCTGCTAGGGAAAGAACTAGTATAGTTACTGCCTAGACTACAAGGTGATGCTGGTGACTTTGTTTTTAGTCAACTTCAACCAAATGTTAGGCAAGACTACACTAAAGTAAAAAATTGGTGAACTTAATAATCGTTTTAGAGTTATACGTACAAACAGTACTAGAATGCGATACAATAAAGTCACTTTTGGCAACACGAGTAAAGAGAACTGACCAGTAAGCCTGTGCCTTCTTTCTTTAAAGGACTGTATTGAGTTGTAGAAATTCCCAAACCTTTTACCAAGTGTATAATCACGGAACTATTCAAAGTTGACTATCGATAATTCCGTTGTATAACCAAAAAACTTGTGAATTTGTCCCATTTTAATGTTGAAATAAATATCCAGTGTATCCTAGCATCTCTGTTTACCTCCATTAGGAGGGGAGGTATTTTGAGTCATAGGATGTAATTTAGCCTTCTATTATTAAATATATGTAAGCTGATGTAGGTTAAGGTCTTCTTTTATGCATTGCAACGACAGCTCTAAAATCTGTGTATACATGCTGTCAATATCTGTTACCTAGACTTGCTGTCTATCTGATCAAAAGCAGATAACTATTTTATGTACTACACAGAATATTTATTAAGTTTTGTAAGTGATCTTTTCAATTTTGCCGTGTTGGGCTTTCTTTAGGGATTCTGTATTTATCTATTTTTTTAAATATAACATAAACAAAATATACATAAATTGATAATCAACATACATAACTTAATACTCATTTTGATATAATTATTGAAAAAATGGTAAAAATGGGAAAATATATCTATACAGTTTGGTAAAAATAAAAAGTTATGTACGAAAGTCATGCGCTAGTATTAAGGTTACTAATGTTACAGTAAATGCTACAACTAGGAAACCAACAGCCAGAATTTGGTCTGTATTAGTATTAGTCGTATCGATGTTGACTTGAAATTTGAATGTGGTAAGGTAGCAGCTGGTAGCAGCTTAACTGTCAATGTTACTCATTCCTATGCAAATTGGAATCCCCTGAGTAAATAGTATTTTCGTTGAATATAGCCTGTGAAGTTTTTCTCTTTTTCTAGGAAATGTGGTTTCTACCACGTTTCAAAAAATGTGATGAACAAGATCAACAAGGAAAGGCGGCATTCAATGAACGCAACCCCCACATGACCCAGCAACAAGAACCAGCGGCGATGAGCTAAGAAGGACCCCAGACAAAAAACAGGACAGGGCATAAGGCAGAGCACGGACAGGCTAATCATTAAAATGATAAATAATTTGTAACGTTTAACAAAACTTATATGTCTATTATCATTTAAAATACGCTGTTGTTGATTGAACAAAGGCATAGAATTGCAATCATGCAAGTGAATTGTTTGGTGAATAACTAAACACCTAATAGGTGTGGTAAACGGAAAAAACGCCGGTGCGCGTTCTTATTGCTGACGGTATATACCGAATTTGAGCGGATAAATACGTTTATTTACGATGATGAAGTTGGCGGGAAAATAGGCGGAGCTTACTTTATCTTGTTAAGCTGGATTATGCTGGTCCGAATCATGATGGTTTGACAATGTAAAGCTAAGAACTTCTGTTTTGTCGGCGTATACACGAAGAACGAGTATTCCGCATGTTATGATGAACACTTTATTGCTACTATCAGTAAAAAACAGTTAATGTTTTGTTGTTTAACAAAAAATATTTTGTTGAAATACATGTTTAAAATGTTAAATCGGCAAACTCAATCCAAGAATGCAACATTGGAGTTTACATACAAAGAAATACAATCGTATTTTGTCAGGAAAGAAACTGTTCAACTCAGATCAACAAGGCTGGATTTTTGGCAACGAATAGCCTCCATACATATAGGGCTGCATCACATAGCTCTACTATGACTCCAGACATGTTACTGCTAGGTCGTCAGGTTCGAATCCCGGCAGAATTGTCAAGAACATTTTGGCGATGGTAAAAAAACAAGAACAAGAATTTGTAACAGAGTTACCAACGTCCCCCGCCTCGGGGAAATTGTGCTATTTCAAACGATTAAGGCTTTTGACCTCTAAGTGTAACCTTGAACTTGGAGGTAGGGATGCAGGTGTTGCGCATGACACATTGTCTTATTATAGTGACTATTTGTGGCAAGTATTTACAAAATCCTTTGATCTATGAAAAAGTTATGGACTGAACACAAAATATACCCTGTAAAAGACTATGTTAATATTTGACCTCCAAGTATGACCATGACCTTGGAGGTAGGTGACCGGTTGTTGCGCATGACACATCGTCTCATTATTGTGAACAATTGTGGCAAGTATTTACAAAATCCCTACAAAGATAAGAAAGTTATGGACCGGACACGACATATACCATCAAATAGACAATGTTGACCTTGAATGAGCAAGTGCGGCCTTGACCTGGAGGTAGGAGTCTGTTTTTGCGCATGACACATTGATTTATTATAACAAACATTTGTGCCAAGTTATTTTAGATTCCTTTGATAAATGAAAAATAGATAAAATACAGAATCCCTAAGTTATGGGACCGGACACAAAATATACCCTGTAATAGACTTTGTAAATATTTGACCTCCAAATGTGACCTTGACCTTGGAGGTAGGTGACCGGTTGTTGCGCGTGACACATTGTCTCATTATTGTGAACAATTGTGGCAAGTATTTACAAAATCTCTTCAAAGATAAGAAAGTTATGGACCGGACACGACATATACCATCAAAGACAATGTTGACCTTGAATGAGCAAGTGCTACCTTGACCCTGGTGGTAGGGGTCTGGTTGTTGCGCATGACACATTGTCTTATCATAACAAACATTTGTGCCAAGTTATTTCAGATTCCTTTGATAAATGAAAAAGTTATGGACCGGATACAAAATATACCCTGTTATAGACTATGTTAATCTTTGACCGCCAAGTGTAACCTTGACCTTGGAGGTAGGTGACCGGTTGTTGAGCATGACACATTGTCTTACTATTGTGAACAATTGTGGCAAGTATTTACAAAATTCCTTCAAAGATAAGAAAGTTATGGACCGGACACGACACATACAATCAAATAGACAATGTTGACCTTGAATGAACAAGTACGACCTTGACGCTGGAGGTAGGGGTCTGGTTTTTACGCATGACACATCGTCTTATTATAACAAACATTTATGCAAAGTTATTTCAGATTCCTTTGATAAATGACAAAGTAATGGACCGGACACGATAGTGTGACGGACGGACAGATGGACGGAGCCTATTACTATATACCCCTTTTTTCGAAAAGGCGGGGGACAATAAAAATTAACAAGGCAAAGGCAACGTTTACATGATGAAGACACCAAAAGTCTGCATCATCTTATGGTGAGTATGCAGAGAAGTTTCGCCAGAGAATGTACGTGACACATCAGTTAGCAAGACATAATCTTGGTAAGGCATCACTTCGAAGCAAAAACAGCTACGATGTTAAACTTTCAGAAAAAACAAGATAGGAGACTGTGCATGGTCTGGATAAAATTGCTTCTGCTTTTGCATGTTTGCTTAGTTTTTTGCTTTTGTTTGTTTAACAGATGGCCACTACAATGTTGCAATGTGTCGCCAAGAGGGGAAGGGTGTATGAATGCAAGATCTGTCTGAAGCGAGACGAGAAGAATATAATTGAGTTACACTTTTATACTTCATACGTAAGTGAGAATAATGTGCCGTTCAAGTGCATGAACTGCGATTTTATGTGTGTAGATGCTGCCAAGACAGATCGTCATGCAAAGTCCCCTGGACACATTAAGAAGTGCGAAGCTGACCTTATAACAGCGGCCTTGGCGGTTTTGGAGTCACCTGCCCCAAGAGAATTACGTTGGGGTGAAGATGTCAACAAGTTATCTAGGGAAGAGTCAAGAGCCCACTGGCTAAATGTTGGCTGTATGAAGTCCCCAAGGGGGCGAGTGTTAGATCAGATTCTAAACAGTGAAGATATTTTTATTGAAAAGGGGGTTAATACGTCTACACAGACTGAGGAGGGTGTTGAAAGAACCGAGGTCCAGGCGTTGAAGGAAGTAATCGACAAACAATACGAACTTACAAAGCAGTTAGCGGCAAAGACCAACAAGTGTTATGATATGGTTTGCTCAGTCAGGAGGGAACAGGATAGGCAGCGGAACATGGAGGAGCGTAAGCTACAGGGGAGGAGAGATTGATCAAATAGAGAGAAATAAAGAATCCCTAAAGAAAGCCAAACAAGACAAAATTAAAAATATTGCAGGCTCGGATTATTGAGCCTGTTCATGGACGGTTATGGAAAGTGCAAGTGACCGTCCACGCCCCCCTAGCACCGGCTTAAGCAGATTTGATTTCAACATTTAATCATGGTAATGGTGAAATTTTGAATTTAGAACATCCGCAGATGTGTTCATACGGCGGTTATTATGGAATATGAAAAACAAGATCAACAAGGAAAGGCGGTGTTCAATGGAACCTTCAATGCGACATCCATGAAAAGCGGCGTATGGCCCCCAAGTAAAAGAATGCGTGTGCACTAAACGAGAAAACAATGGGCGGAACTAAATAAGGTCGAGAGATTGAAATAGATAAATACAGAATCCCTAAAGAAAGCCCAACACGGCAAAATTGAAAATGTTGCAGGCTCGGTTTGACTGAGCCTGTTCATGGACGGTACTGGAAAGTGCAAGTTACCGTCCACGCCCCCTAGCATAATAATCATTTCTAGCAGGGGTAGATGTGAGGGTCCATGATGTCATCACAAAGACGATGAGTGATGAATCCTGATCAACTATCTTATACAACATCCCTCACCTCACGCCCCCTAGCACCGGCTTGAGCGGTCCTCAATTATCAACACTTAATAGTGCTGGCATCAATGATTCCGAAGGATCAGAAGAATATAAAAACACTGAATTGAAGTACGGGGCAACTTTTTACAGCTGCCACACGTCTTTGCCCTGTCCTGTTTTTGTTTGGGGTCCGCCTGGGCTCCTTGCCATTGGTTCTTGTTGCTGGGTCATGTGGGGGTTGCGTTCATTGAACGCCGCCTTTCCTTGTTGATCTTGTTTATCATATTTGACACCTGCTGTTGTGAAGTATAAAAATCTGGAAACAAAGAGATTCCTCGGAAGCAATTATCACAACAAAATTACATAAGAATTGTAGATTTGGTTTGATTGAGTCTACACATGAGGGATAATGAATAAGTGCAACATCCCTTACGCCCCCTAGCACCGGCTTGAGCGGTCCTCAATTTTCAACACTAAATAGTGCTGGCATTAATGATTCGGAAGGACCAGAAAAATATAACAAGAATGAAGTAAAGTACGGGGCAACCTTTTATGGCTGCCACACGGCACTTGACACCTGCTGTTGTGAAGTATGAAAATCTGGAAACAAAGTGATCCCTCGGAAGCATTAATCACAACAAAATTACATAAGAATTGCAGACCCGGTTTGATTGAGTCTGTACATGAGGGATAATAAATAGGTGAAACATCCCTCACGCCCGCTAGCACCGGCTTGAGTGGTCCTCAATTCTCAACACTTAACAGTGCTGGCATCAATGATTCCGAAGGTCCAGAAAATTATACAAACACCGAAGTGAAGTGCGGGCAACTTTTTACAGCTGCCACTTGGCACTTGACACCTGCTGTTGTGAAGTATAAAAATCTGGAAACAAAGTGATCCCTCGGAAGCATTAATCACAACAAAATTACATAAGAATACATTTACATTTTAGTAAAAAAAAAATCTTTTTACAGTTTGAACAACAACATTCACTACTGTATTTTTTAATGCTGAAAACATACATGACATAAGGAGTGGCCTTTTATTTATTTCATAACATGCAAAATTTTGAAATCCAAATTAATTTGTAGAAATTCGTGAACATCCGAGAGGCATTGTAAGAGTTATTTAAAAGCCAAACATTGATTTAAAATGTTATTTTTAACTCGTTATCACTTTAAACCATTACTTTATTGATGCAATGAAATATTGACAGTTTTTAACAAGTGCAACAGGAAAAGTTATCCACTAAAACAGTCGTACGTTTCTCGCGTCCGACATTTTTCAAGGCCCTTCCGTGAGATTCGTAAGATCTTACAGTTTTCACGGGTCACGCTACCCCGGAATACGTCAAATTAATATCGCCTTGCGCTCAACAACGAACCTTTTGCTCCATCTCTTGACCTTTGGCTCCACTGCTTTCGAAAAATATCGATTTACAAATTTAAGAAATCTTTCAGGAGTTATTTATTTTGCACGAAGGACAAGTGCTAATTACGGGTTGATATTTTACTAATACACTTTTTCAAGAACTTTGAAGGGTATGGCATTTCTATGGTTGGGAAGTTCAATATTCTACAAATCGTCGTTCCCTGCGTCAGGAAGAAAAGTTCTCCCGGGATTAATATAATTTTGTTTTTGTAACAGCTTAGATAATTGGAAGCCTAAATCAATCCTACACGGAACTACAATTTCCGTTTTTCGAAAAAATAAAAATTAAATGAATAACAAGACAAAAACATAAAAAATACTTACAATTAGCCGTTTAAATCGGCCTTTCCGCTCTGTCTCGGAAATGCCGTTCGCTCCTTTTACCGTACACCACAATTTTGAAGTGGAGCGACACTTTGCCGGGCGTGTATTATGGGACGTTGAAAGGAATGCACTTTTTCTTTTTGTATTTATTTTCTTTTCTTCCTACTCCCTGGTATACCTAATTTAGCTTACATTTTTGCTTTGTCCTCTGACTAGTCCTTATTGTTTGCTATGATGCTTTTTCCATCAATATAACATACTCCTATTTCTCCTTTCCTACTTATGATTATTTGTTTTCCTGTTCCCTCAAAATAATCATTGTGTACAAAACTCAACACACTTGACAATTAAGCTAAAGGAGAAACATTTTTATAAGACTTTGTCTTCCGTTCTAATCTTTTCCTTTAAATATATGATTTAATTTGTTTTATAATTTCATTCTGTTGATATGTATATATTCGGAAAATAATATGTTGAAACTAATGCATTTCGTAAGGAGAAAGAATTTATTTACTTTAAATTTGTCTATATAGTTGACACGTGAGCTCTGAACGCTGACTGTAACATCTATAGAGCTTTTCACGTGTGAAATTGAGTGGATACATTTTCACTTTACTTATCAAATAATTTAGAATTAAATAAATTTTCCCCCTCACGCCATGCATTACTTTGGACTTTGTTTCTTTATCTAAATACATACTAACCTCATTGAAGTTTAACATATTGACTTAAGTTTTGTTTATCCTTCCAAGTATACAATATTTGCATGAATCTTATGCATATATATGAGCAGTTGCTTTCAACTTATCTGTCATCAAATAGCCATTTGTTTATAATGGTGTCTGCCTTTTGTGGCAAGGCATTGAAGGAAACATTTAAGCAATAAAAAATATAGACCGGCCTAATTAAACCGATTTCATAGAGGATATTTGTTTGTTTCAGTGTAAGATCGAAAAATATTTCACCGAGTGAACACCAGATGCAATATTTTCCACGAGTGGCGTAGCCACGAGTGAAAATATAATAGCTGGGGTTCACGAGTGAAATATTATTTGATCTCACATGTAAAACAAACAAATTTTCTGTTTATTTCATGATTTTTTAACGATTTTTACACCATTTTACTATTTTTTGCCGCGTAACGTCATGCTCTTATCTTAATGACGTCATCAAAAAATGACGTCACAATGTTGAAGCAAAATATAATACCATGATTATTTTTAGATTTTAGATGTTTTTCAGCACAACGTTCGTAAATATTTACGAACTACAGTTATCACGTACATTTTTTATTATGATTGACTACATTTCCGCTGGAAAAACATTCATTAATGATAAATATTTTATTTTTACGCCAAATATAGTTCGGCTACTGTGAAATTATATTTGGTAATCATTACTGTGAAATTATTAGAATATAATTAAACGTTATAATTCAGTAATCTACTGCAAAACATGTAATAAAAAATGTTATTGCTAATTTGGAGGGTAAAAAATCGTATTTTTCTTTCATATGTCATTCCGATTAAAATTGTTATATAGCATGTATTTTTTCGTTAACTTTATAACCGTTAAAAGACGAAATATGCACTAATGCAGCACAATATCTAGTAAATTTATTGTTCGTTATAAAACTACTATTTTCGGAAAAAATCAATGGCTGTATTGTTTTAATTTATTGTTTCAAACAGACGCTTTTCATGATTTGTATTGCTCTAACAATGCATGTTTTGTTGCTATTGATTTTGCCCGGGAAAGATAGCATTGTTTTCTTTAGATATTATCCTTTAGAAACATTTCTGAACTGTTTCATAGAAAAATATGCTTACTTACACACTTCAGTAGGTACAAGAACAGTTTTTTGTTTATCTTCTTTACGCATTTAAGGATAGTTAGTTGTTAAAATAAAATCATGTATATATGCTTTATTACCATTGACTGAAACAATAATTACGGAACTTGAAAGTACAAGCCACCGTCCACACCCCCTAGCACCGACTTAAGCAGACTTCAGAATTCAACATAAATTGTTAAAAATCTGAAATTAAAAATAACCACTAACTTGTTTATAAAGCAATTGTCTCAGATAATTTAGTTAAAACAACCTATCAAAAATTTTTGTTTTCTACTGCATGTACTGTAATGGAAATTCATATAAGTTAAAACAAAGTTTTTTATGTCCCATTTATCCCGATACATATCATTGAAAACTACATTTTCAAAATTGCTTTTGCCATTGAAAAAGTTACGTTTATTTTAATGAAATGCCTTAAATGACGATGATTTCAATATTTTTAATGATCTTATAAAGACATAGACAGCTCATAGTTTAGGAGAGAAATCACTACGAAGATACCTTTTACAAATTCCAAAAAATATAATCTTTTTATATATAAGCAAATGTCATTAAAAAATAATTTATTGATTAAAATTTAGGAAAATAATTTTCTATTATGTTCCACAGCTGCTCTGTGACTAGTATGGCGCCTGAAAAAATATGCTTAAATAAATATTTGTACATTTCTTTTTAAGTTTCCTTTAGTAGAGGACACTATGCAAAAGATTTGAACACATTCACATTGGCATTACACATATATTTTCACTGCTTAGCATATAGGCATATTTATTTGCACTACACGTTCGAGGGTTGTTCAAAAGGTAGGTACTACGACTGCGGATTTACTTTTCACTTATTTCAAGTTACGTACACAATTTTTACAAATATCGGAATATGTCTCCTATAAACAGTTAAAAAAGTCAATAAATATTTTTACAAATAATAATTCGTATACGTTCGTAACATTACAACGTGATTGTTTGTTTTGGATTTTACGTCACATCGACACAGTATAGGTCATCGCGACGTTCCAGCTTTACTGGTGGAGGAGGACCTCATGTGCAATATTTCAGGCACGAACGGGCACCTGAGTAGAACCACCGACGTTCCGTTATTTCAGCGTGTACCACCGACGTTCCGTTATTTCAGCGTGTACATGACGTTCTAAACATATCATAAAAAACAACAACAAAAAACAACAACAGTTATAACGTTTTCAGCATTGTTTTATTTATGAATGAGTAAAAACTCTTTATACTTTGCTATTAAGAACAAATTGAACTAATTTACATATTCTTGTATATGATAATTTATTGTGAATTAAAGTTTAGAAAATAACTCATTAAAACTGGCTATATAATAATTGGCATACTCGTATTACTTTTTAATACATCATTTTCTTTTACATATGTATGATAAAATTGATATAATCAAACATTTGATATTCTTATGGTTTCCATTATCATTTTATATACAACAACATATAAACCGGGACATTATCTATTTCGATACGCTTAAGGATGTCAAAAAATATTATAAATGGTAGATAGTGATGCTTGAAATGTCCTTACATATCAGTGCTCTTTATACAGATTTTGACATCTAAATATTTAAATTCCTTCGCGAGAAAACTGTAAAAGACAAATTATCATCAGTTTTGTGAACAAAATGTCATGAGGTTTCAACAATTATTTAGGTATTTCCTGGAAACTTACTATTACATGTTGATGAGACAGGTGGTACACCTAGGTTTACAAGTTTTCCGCATAAAATTTTCATTTTAAGATAATAAAATATTTATAGCCAATATATAAATTTACGTTTTTCAAGTTGGCTCTTTAAACTAACGTCAAATCTTCTGCAGCTGCGGCTTTACATTTTAAACCTAAAAGATAAAAATAAAAACAAATTCAAAAGGTAGAAGAAAGGCATACTTATCCTTCTCAATTTGTAGTCTTGTTTTCTCTTATTGACATAACATGGGTTTTATACTTGACGGTCTAGTATACAAATTAATTTTACAGGAAGATCTCAGTCTGGTAAATGAGTTTTACATTTGTCACCATTCATACGTGAAATTAACTAGCAAATTTATATGACAACATAGAATGTTACATTTACACTTTGGAATGTGAAGAGCGTGATTTGTACCGATTTGAATAAATGAGGTGTTGTTGTATTATATTGTTCATGTGTAATAAACAATATTCTGTTCCAGACAGTAAAACCAATACGTTTAAAAGATGATCCCAATTATAAATAAACGGTAATTTCGAAATAATTTTCAAATTGCAATTACTTTATAACCCCGCTCTTACAGTGATTTTTTTTTATACATTGAATATATCGTACTGTTTACATATCAATGGATAATATACTAGTCTAGCTAACAAATTACATCTCTTTCTATTAAAATATGTCAAATATATTATGCAGGACATTATACTTTTAAATTAGATTACATTTGTGTAAATAAGCATATGACACTAAAGACAGTGTCCTGCTAGTTCCGTCCGTCCTATTTGATTTGATAGTGTCTTGGACTGCGTTGTTTGGACGAACTTTTTCATGTTGTTTTTTTATATTTCATATTTCAGAATAAACCATAAAACGAGTCCATCTGAAAAGGCTTTTTGTAATGAATATATTGTGAATTTTCTTTTGTAATTTCGAAAAAGTTTTATAAGGAGGTGCGCTTTAAAAAATGTTTTGACAGGTATGGTATCACGGTCTGCAAATACACATTACATCTATAATATATTATTAAAATGTAAATTATATGTTATTAAAATGTAACATACTAAAACTATGTTAAAATGTGAATAACCATCAATAAACTTTACAATAAATGCCTTAAGACTATGCTCGTATATCTTCGTCCCAAGTATCTTCAGTAACTGCAAATCCTGCAAAATTCACTTTTATTAAAACAACAACAACAACAACAACAGAAAAACAACAACAACATACACTCAACCAAAAGGCATTTAAAATGAATGTATTGTAAACCTCCTCCTCTCTTGTAAATTCGATCGATGCAATAGCATAATGCGCTTTATAATAGTTTTAAAGACTTTGTTTCAAATTAAATGATCTGCAATAATTTTTATGTATTTTAAAGTAGAATAATATGCTCCTTTAAACGAAATATGGGCATTCCGATGAAACACCTATAAAATAAATGCACCTGAAATATATTCCCTCTTTTCCTTTTGCCTGCAAATATTACAAAGATAATTTAATTATCATATATTTTTATTTCAATTTCATGTTTTGTACTTTATGAGTGTAATTAATCAAAAAATTAAATTTGCTTTGCGTTTTTACTACAGTAAGCGATTATTGAGTGCAGTTGAATATTCATACTGATATGAATAACTGCAAAATTACATTTAACCGGCAGGCTACTGGAACGCCCTCCTTAATTATATTACAAATACTCCAAACTTCAAAAATAAATGAGTGAACTTGAAGTGTACTAGTATATGTTCATCATCTAATTTAATCAATAAAATAAAAAGCTTTTTATATATGTTAAAGTCTATATAAGTTTTAGACTTCCAGTTCCAAATAGATTGCAATCAGTTAATGACATTCAAAGTTCCCGTTTTATTCACCTAACGTGGTTATAGTTTTTGCCATAAATTTGCTGAATTCTGTGTCACTATTGCACAGTTCCTGTATTTATTCATATTCCTGCGTTACGGAATCTGAAGGAACATGGACTCTAAAGGAACATATTTATCGGGTGTTGTTAATAGAATATGATTAAAGTTAGGAGTTTGGTCCATTTACAAATCTTGTAAACAGAAATTTAAATACGTTTTTCTTATCAATCACAAAACGCCATTACTTTGCTGATACACTTTTTGTTTTAAATTTAAGATTAATAAATATTTTTAAGCCATAAAGTACAGTGCAATCCTCTGCTTCATTGTACAAGGTGTATGCCCCTTGTTTGTTAATAAAATAACAACTTACAGGTTATAATCAAATGTGACATATTTTAAATCTATGCAAATTGTCTATATTTTGTTTTTTGCGAAATGACTGCTAAAGTAACATGCAGTAAAGAAACTTGTAAAATATAAACAAAATAAAAACTGAATGGGTTTTCAATTAAACTTTGGTATTCTGGTAATTTTTGATTTCTGGGCATAGAAATTAATTCACTGTCCTTTGAAATCGGTTGTTGATTTGTGTTTTATGCAGTTGGATATTTTTGATACTTATAGAGGTAGTAAATAAATTCAAGTAAAACAAGTAGTTTAGTGTTATTTGGTTAAATAGTAATGAGCTCGTTAAATAGTAAGCACTAATGTCCTACAGAAACCAGTCGCTTGCATGCCTTCTTCTTTTCGCAGTGTTTATATCTTTGAATCTTAAAATATACTAGCCACCCAGCAGTTGCAAAAGATTAAGAGCATTAAAGAGACAACTCGAAACATATATCTATAAATATTTGATAGTACATAAAACGAAAATAATATGTGAAAACAAATAAGACAATGCCTAACACCTGCCTTAACACTACGTGTTTCAAAGTTTACAGGACACACCTGAGTGATGTTCAAATCTTCAGAAAATCTTGTTTTCAAAGATTTATATAGTGAACAGATGTCTTTAAGAAAGTTTCCCATTTGATTGAATTTAATGTTTCTAGTCCTTGTGCATTTATTAAGTATTTGTAGAGTTCCTGTCCTTGACTCTGTAAAACATTTGCATTTTTCAATTTGTGCACCGTTTGTTTTGCTTGTTTTTATTTTCTTTTCAGCATTTTGTAGGATATACTTGAAGCTCAATATTGGGAAAATCAAGATGTCAATGTTGGTCAACAAACAAAACAATGGAATGTGGGGGTATCCGTGTCCAACGCACACATTTCTAGATTTTACTTTAATTTACTCCTCTGCGGATTTTTCTAAATTAAAACATTTACCATTTCATGTGCTAGGACTCGTAAATGGTAGCTGGCACATTCAAGTTTACTTAACGTGCTACTCGTTTTTGGCAATAACATTGCACAGATTCAGTGTGCAATTCTTGATTATTTCTTTTTCATTACTGAGTAGACAGTGATAAAGAAAAGAGAAATACGCTTAACCCCCCCCCCCACTCCGATGTATTTACAGTTACTGCAAATTAAGCTAAGTTCATCATTTTATATTTTTGTTTAATTACATTTCCTGTACTCCATTGATGCATCATGAAACTCCAACTGTTTTCCGACTTAACTACAGGAAGTGTTTGTTATATTAAGTGGAATATTTTGACTAATCAGAACAACTGCAAAGTTACAATTTATCTGTTGATAAACCGCATTGCTCCGTTGTATTACAGTACCTCTAAGCAGCAAAATAGATTTACAAACCAGAAGTTTAGATATAAACTATTAAATTAAGCTATAGATAAATATAATGAATGCTTTCTAGAGCTACGCGATTGTAAAAAACGACTAAATGGGTTTTAATTCCTGGAGCTTATGCTTCTCTTATCTCCAGCAGATGAAGTGGTTTTGACCCCTGGTGCTGCTTTAATAGTTTGAAACACTCGAGGTTAGCCAAAATCATATTTCCTGTTTCGGTACCACATAACCTGACTTGAATTAGTGCGCCTTACAACCAACCAAACAAACTAGAAGTGAATTGGCATTGATAACCTTCTAGCTGTTAACATTACAGAATGTAGAAAGTTGTCAACCGGAAGAGTTTTGGAAAGCAAATAACATATAAAATCACAAATACATCAGGGCACACGTTTTTTTTAAAAGAATTTTATTTGTTCCTAACATTAACGTGCAACCTGTTGTTCTAAGAATTTCAACTTTACTAAACATATGACATGCGAAGAAATTGAAATTACTGGAAATGTATACAAAAAAGCTGGTTAAAGGGAAAGAATACCAGATATTTAACCAAAAACATGTTAAAATCTGCACAAAAACACAATAGTCTTTGTAAAATTGAAACATAGTCTGTTCGATGATTTACATTGTTAAACGTTTTGTTATAAATAGTTTTATAGTAATGCTCAACTTTTTTCGAAATTTCCCTAGGTCCTTCGTTTATACTGTTCTTATAAATATTAGAGTAAACTTTGTAGCTTGATCAAAAATTATCAAAGTTCCTTTAAAACATTACCAGACAAATGCTCACCATATAGATATTTGTAAACAAGAGAACCGCTAGGCGGAGCATTATATGCCAGAAAATGTTTTTAGTAAGGATGAAGCATTTGTAAGACATGGAAATTAAATAAAGTATAACCTCCTTCAAAAAGCAATCCTCCTTGATAGCTAAAGAACCTTCATATATATACAGTTGCTGTTTCCAAAGCACCACCATCACGTTGTTATCTTCTTAGTAAAAATGCTACGATGGATGGACGGAAATACGCCATGGGTATAACGTAATACGATCGTTTAAGCAAATGTTTTAGGGCATATAATTAATGTACTTAATATAAGTGATCATCATATGAAGTTTGACAGTTGTTAAACTGTTTACAATATGAAGGTCATTTGATATTGACCTTTGACCTTGTGACCCCAATATAGATCTTTTATTAATTATAGGCAATGATCATTTGATGTTTGAACACTGTAATGGACCTTATGTAATGCTCCAGAAAGCACAATTGTCAGTTTTAAGGTCATTGTGACCCTGACTATTGATCTTATGACCCTAAAATCAACAGGGGCCATGTATTGGACATGGCTGATCATCCTAAAAAATTTTTACAGCTGTAGGTCGATTAATACTTAAGTTATTGAGCGAAAACTGTTTTCAGTTTTAAGGTAATAGTCAATAGGGGTCTTCTATCCAATATGGACAATCATCCTATGACGTTTGAATATTGTGGGTCAAATGGAACTTAAGGTATGATCTGGAAACCAAATTGCTAACGGACGGACAAACAGACGCTAGGGGGTATAACATAATCTGCCCGAAATTGTTTCGGGCATAGAAAAAGGGTTTTCGAAGATTCAACCATAATTTATGCGTTTCATTTAAGCTTAAAAAACAAAACATGTTCATGAGACAGATGGTACGTAGTGGTTTACATGTTTTCTCATACAATTCTCATTCAAAGCACTATTAGATATTTATAACCAATATTTGAATTAATGTTTTTTTAGTATTTTAAGTTGGCTCTTCAAAATAATTTATCTTTTGCAGCTGCTGGCTGGTTTACATAAATACAATTTAAGTCTGGCAACAAATGTAAACTGGATGATAAGACTTGAACATTCTGTTTATAGCTCAACCTAATTGCACTTAATTTTTATTACGTGCGATCGTCAGTTGTTGGTTTCTTGCTTCATAGCTTATATATAGTAAAGTATCATTGTCAAGTATCAAGAATATGACAGTTATAATATCAACAAATAAATTTAAAGATTAGTTAATCAACTTCTCTCATCAACAGCCCACAACAATCCCACATCAATGTTTAATGATAATACACTTTATCAATAGACAAAGTAAAATATATCAGGGACATTTTGAAGTTGATGAAAATATTTTGTCATTAAAATAAGAGATAACAGTCATCATTCAACAACCAACAGCAAAATCGCAAACAAACACACGAACAAAAGTATCCCAACATATTTTTCATATCTGTATTTAATTTACATTTAATATTTAATAAGAATTACACGATTATTTTATATTAAAATAGTAAATGATGGATATGTAAGATTCAACTTTATGTTTACTTTTCGTATCATAACAAAACTGTTTAATATTAAACGTTTTATATGTCACCACTTAGTTTTATGGGCGGTAACTTGCACTTTCCATTACCGTCCATGAACAGGCTCAATCAAACCGAGCCTGCATCATTTATAGTTTTGCCGTGTTGGGCTTTCTTTAGGGATTCTGTTTTTCACTATTTTATTTTATGAACTCCCCTTTTCTCCGTTTCAATAAAATGGTTTTCATATTATACGGTCTAGTGTACAAACATTCATCAATGGGATGTAATTTTACAGTAAGATCTCAGTCTGGAAGATGTGTTTTATATTTTGTCACCATTCACACATGAGATTATGATGCATGAATAAATCAGAATTAACACCCTGATGATACTTTCAATCACAATCTGTTCCCATATATAATATTAAATTGAAAGAGACACTGGAATTCATACCTAATGTGATGTTCTTTTATTTAAGTCACTGGTAAATATTCCACACATTATATTTTCTTTTCCTACTAGTATATGTTTGTAAGATTATCTCATTTATAAAAAATAATGTACATCTATAAAGAATTTTGAAAAAAAAAATTCTAAACATTTTTCAATAGTTTTAATTCTGCTTCTACGATAGGTCTTTATACATTAAGCACAATTGAAACGTCGCTTTTCATTGGATAATCGAGGCGTTTATATATTTTCACGTTTGCTGTCGGTTTTTGAATTAAATGCGATATATATAGAATTTTGACAGGTTGTGGCCGTATGTAAATTGTTATTTGCAATATAACTCGGGTTCTTTATATAATAAACCGTTTACATAGGGCCATATAACCTGTCAAAAATCTGTTAAACTAATTTTATAGTAGTTTAGATAATAATTGACATACATTGTATTTTCCATTTAAGACACGTTTCTTTAATAAGACGCTCAAAATCTTGTAAAATAAATGCCTTCGAAATACATTGTTCTTCTACGTTTTTTTAAATGCAAGTCTTGCAGAATTCATTATTCTATATTTTTCTTTTAATTACATTATTGATCGATATACACCAAGGAACTATTCTCCGATATTATAACAGGAAGCTATTATTCAAACGCCCTCTTTCATGATATAATAATTATTTCAAATTTCAATATGTGATTAACTTGTAGTGTATGATTATATATATATATATTCATTATAAAATCTAATCAATATAGTAAATGCTTTCTAGACATGTTATGAGTGTATGTAAGTTCTAGACTTCCAATTCCAAACATATTGCAATCAGTTAATGCCATTCGTAGCCCTTGAGCTATCAACATTAACAGACCGTATTGGTGCTTTAAGAACGGATTTATTTCAGTCAATTATTAGCAATGAGATAAACCATCCAATAATCATCTGTACGTAATTGTCCAACCGACCGTAATTATTTCAGGCACCAATTACGCGCTTGAGGGTCAGGAAAAGTTATAATTCCGTTGTTTTTCTAATAATTACCTTATTACTGTGTCACATTGAACGTGCTATGATAACCGCCGTATGAACACATCTGCAGATGTTTCTAAATTCAAAATTTCACCATTTTTCGTGTTTAAATGTTGAATTCTGCTAAAGCCGGTGCTAGGGGCGTGGACGGTAACTTGCATTTTTCCAGTACCGTCCATGAACAGGCTTAATCAAACCGAGCCTGCAACATTTTCAATTTTGCCGTGTTTGGCTTTCTTTATGGATTCTGTTTTTCTCTATTTTAAATGTTTATTTTGTTTGTTTGTTTGGTTCATTTTACTCAAAAAATGGTGAAATTTTGAATTTAGAAACATCTGCAGATGTGTTCATACGGCGGTTTTCATGGAACCTTCAATGTGACACTTCCGTGCCATTCACTGAAAAGCGGCGTATGGTCCTCAAGTAAAAGAATGCTGCTTCAAGTGTCAGATGTGGTTTGTGACCATCTACAAGAAGAAAAACTGGTCTCTTCACTTGTCTGCTATCTATATCTGATATGAATATATCTGATACAATTTTTAGCCAACTTACGAATAATTCACTGTCCATCCAACCATTATTTGATCTTCCCTCAACAGCTTCCTCAAACCCTTCCAGCATTTTTCTTGTAAAACAATCATCGAGCGAAGAAAATGAACAGGCTCAATCAAATATAATAAACAAGATCAACAAGGAAAAGCGGCGTTCAATGAACGCAACCCCCATACGACCCAGCAACAAGAACCAGTGGCAAGAAGCCCAGGCGGACCCAACAAAAACAGGACAGGGCACGGACAGGTCAAACCGAGCCTGCAGCATTTTACAATTTTGCCGTGTTGGGCTTTCTTTAGGGGTTCTTTTTTCTCTCTATTTCCTCATTAACCCATAATACCAATCTTTGGCAGGTCTACCGTTATTGAATGGTGTACGTCTGCCATCAGATTGAATAATTTTCTGTACGGTATCCAATAATTCATATTTACTTCTACCACATCCGATTTTTGACATTTCAATCATCCAATACGCTAATCTGGTTTCTTCTTCCTTGGAGAGTACTGTATGCAGTCCAAATGTACAGCCTATAGATGAATTACCTATGACTTTGCCGCTGGCGCTTGTTGCTGGGTCGGGTGGGGGCTGCGTTCATTGAATGCCGCCTTTCCTTGTCGATCTTGTTTATCATATTTTATCAAATATTGTTGATTGCCGTATATGAAAAACTTTGGATGCTCCCAAATATCCCATGGACTTCGACGTTACTGCTTTCGCTGCATTTTATAGAGCAACTTTGTCATAATTAAACTGTCTGCTCATCCTGGAAATATAGAATTCAATCATTTATTTGTTTTCTTTTAGTTCCTTATCAGTTACTAATTACTTATTCTTATGTAGTGGTTTGCTTACCCGTGCTATGCCTTGTGCCCTGTCCTGTTTTTGTTTGGGGTCCTCCTGGGCTCCTTGCCACTGACCCTTGTTACTGGGTCGGGTGGGGGCTGCGTTCATTGAATGCCGCCTTTCCTTGTTGATCTTGTTTATCATATTTTATTATCAGTGATTATGTTAACGCATTATAAAAAAATAACTTGCCAAAATGTATCCGAAAGAGCCGAATAAAAAAAATATTGTCTGGTCATTCGGATACCACGTTATCAACAACAATTTTGCCATAAGGTCATCTCAGTACCCACATATTTTCAGTTCAACGATTGTTTTTGTGTCGCCTCTACGGAGTAGTGGCGACATATAGGGATCGCTTCTCCATCGTCTGTCTGTCCGTCTGTCTGTCCGTTCGTCACAAAACTTGTCCGGACTACTCCTCATAAACTACTGGTGCAATTTCATCCAAACTTTACAGGAATGATCAGTACCAAGTGTTATTGTGCATATTGTCAGCATTTTCCGGTTCAATGATTTTTGTCAGAATTATGGCCGTTTAATAATTTTTATTTTTAAAGTTTGTCCGGACTACTTCTCTGATACCACTAATGCAATTTTAATGAAACTTTACATGATTGATATGTAGCTCAAGTCCTTGCGCATATTGCAAGGGTTTTCCGGTTGAATGATTTTTGGCCAAGTTATGGCCCTTTGATAAAAAGGTGTTTTTTTCTGTGTGTTGCCAGATACACAAAAGCTTGTCCGGACTACTCCTCATAAACTACTGGTGCAATTTTATCTAAACTTTACAGGAATGATCAGTACCAAGTCTAGTTGTGCACTGTCTGTCCGCCTGTCACAAAACTTGTTCCAACATGAAATTGGCCATCATGAGGCGACACATGTGATCACTGATCGCTCTTGTTGCTTTTATATTTTCATAATTGATTCAATATTTCATCATTTTTATAATTCATTTCAAATATCGATATCACATCTTCCTTAGCATACCCGGTAAGAAATTGGTTTAAAAATACCTACCTGACAAATGCTAACCTTTTTTCTGAATTTTGAACGTGACGCGGTAAAAATACACGCACATGTATCGCCTTTGAACGGTCAGTAGTTACACAAACATTATCCTTTTTATCTGTAATAATGTTATAATTTTAACAGTGAACCATTTTCCGTATTAATCTTTTGCAACAAAGTCACCTGTCTAATAACTGCCATGGAGTTGAAATACTTGGACTGTTTTTTAACTGGAAATGGTGCTTTCTTTTCCCCAGAAATCACAAGCAGACTCTGTCAACAGATTTTACGATAACAACTAGTATCACGCACGGCTACGATCCAATCAGCTTTGCCCACGACAGCGTGTATTTTTATTGTTCTGGCAATATTCGATACAAATTTCAGAAGAAATGAAAATTAACTTAACGCTTTTTTTTTCGTACAGGAGAATGACTATGTACATGCGTGAAAGTCAGTTGCATCTTGGATACTAGTTTTCACCGCATCGACGGCCATACACACAGCCAAGCCATTCCATGGTCCCCCTCCCAGTAATTCTACTCCTATTTAACTTGGAACTTCATTTCATGACAAGCAACAATTTAATGATGAGTTCGACCATTAACTGATGCAAGCTCTTATATTGATTTTTGATTTTTTTTTACGTGGAAACAACTCATCAATTATTGTTAGTACTGTCCTAGTCTTATGTCTGAACCACAACTGTGCTTGTATGGTGCGGTGAGTCGTGAATACCAGTATGATTTTTTGAGATCGTTGGTTACAAGTATCATAAGAAATATGTAACAGGTGATTTAAAAAAAAACGAATATGGGATACCTTGTTTATGTCTCACAAGAGGATGGCTTGACATCAGACATATATCCCTTACAGAGGTAATACTTTAAAATAGAGAAACGTTGACATAATGTCACATAACTTTTTTATGTCTTTGAAGCATGGGCCGCATTTGCGCCACCGGGAAGTTTCATAGTTTGTTCAATGAAAATTAATAAAACAGTATGCTAGTGTTTTTGTATGTTCACTCAGCAATGGCGTGTTTAGTACCGGTGAAAAGTTTTAGAAGCACGTTGAGTATTTTGTATAAAAATGTTCTTGTCCATGACTTATTTGTATATACATCACATCATATTTTACCGGTCATATTTGCCATAACAGAGTCAGACATACATGGAGATATACAGTAGTATACTGTCCTGTCAAATATCGCGCTCGATTGGCTCACTGTTTTCAAGTATAAGACAAGTCTTAATTATTCTACATTAATTTCCTGTCTATCTCATTCAAATATAGACATCACATACTGTATCAAATAATAGTATTTCCCTTGGGAAATGAACAATACAACTTCATGAAAGATACTTGTCTAACGATGATGCTAGTCGATTACATTATTTTCAGTATTGTGTGTTAAGTAAAAGAGTATGATTCAATAGAAACGTTATTTTATACATATTTAGTTTATTGCAAAATAGATACTACGGAAGCGTACTAACTATTTGCGCTTTTGAAAAGCTTAATTTCTGTTAGCAAGCTCTAGAAAAAGGGTCAAGTATGCACAATAACGCTTTTACCTTTTTCCATCGATAGGAATAAAAATTGTAAAGAAAAACGCCATTTATATGAATATTGCCATTATCATTGAAACACTTGGTAATAAACATAACGATCCAACATTGGAATAGGAAATATGGCATTATAATTTGTAGATGGCGTTGAACTGAATGTTCTATTGAAATGCAATATAATGCTGTTTCATCTATAGTGTCGATTATTTTTACATGTAAAGAATAATAATTTCTTAAACCATCGCAATTTAGAAATACAATGCTATATCCATAAGCATATATATATAATAAACTTCTAAAAGCACTCAAACTCGGCATATATATGCTGAAATCTATATAATGTAAATACTCTGCAAAATAAATGACTGCGTGTGAAATAAAGATTAACTTTAAACGTCTATCACTGCAGCACTATATTATGTCAAATCCACAACACAATCTTGAGAAATTGAAATCATTTTAAGCTATTTGTTCATTTATAACACAAACAACTGATTTATTCGCTTATATAACAAAAACAAGAACACAAAAATACAGTGTTAAAATAATTAATAATGTGTACCATATCAGAACACTTAAAATATTGTATGTATATGCAAAACCAAGAATACGTTCTAAATCTTTTTAACATATGTTTAATACATGGTTCGCATCTCTTTTGTTCAATGTACAGAAATTAAAAACATCCGCTCATAAACTGGCATAATTCAAGTGACTGTTTGTGTAACACATTTTACTTGCAAAAAAGAAAAGTATAGAAAATAAATAAATAATTTAATAAATAAATAAAGTAAAAAATACAGCGTAACTGTGGTTAAATTGTTTCAAATTGCCATAAAACTATCATATGGATCGATTTAAATGAGTATGACATTTCAAGATAGAGGAGTGCTACATCACGTGGGTGCAAAGATGTTCTGACGGCTGATAATTTAAGCTTTCTGTATCATCGAAAAGTCATTTCATTTTCCTATGGGGGCGTGAGTTACTAAAGACAATATTTCATAAAATACCGTCGGGTCTTGATTCAGTTTCCCTCCATACAATGACAGCAAACAATGTTTAATTAGGCAAACAAAAAGAGAAGTAATACATGTATATTCACGCTGTAATCTGTTAATTTTATAAACAATAATAATTGTGTTAAAACAACCAACCCTAACTTTCCGTTTACGGAAAAAAATAAATGTTAAGTCATTTTCATTTATTTGCACCAGTTAATCGTGTGAAGGGATTATATCTATTTCTAATGCAGGCAAACACAAAAGATATAAAAAAGCTACCATTATGTATCGTTAACATACATGCATAACATATAAAAATATAACAACTACACTGCATTTATCTTGACAAAAATTTCATAATTCTTATGTAAGTAAATAATTATATACTTAGTGCTAATAAATAAAGAAAGAGTCTGCTTTATTTTGTTTACTTTTGATACTTCTAATGAGGAAAGAAAGACTGATCCTACAGTGATATAAAATCGACATCTCATCTTTATTCACTATAATGTCTTCAGTAACAATACAGATTCTTAATGTTAAAATACATTTAGAAAACACTTAAGCTATTGTAAACATTAAGATAATGTTATAAGCATTAGAAACTAAACATTTCGAAATAGATAATATTTTCCTAGAATATAAGAAATATGTTTTTTTTCTTTAAGCAAAATAGGGTTACTCCTTAAGATTTACAGTTAACTAAGTACAAATCTAAATGGACAGGAAATATATCATTATAAAAAATGAACTATTGTAGGATTTGAAATTTAGTTATATTGTATTTTATTTAGTTCAATTAAATGTGTATGTGTATAAGCAATTGTCTACATTTTTAAGTAGCATGTTGTGTAATTTGTATGTTGAATGACCAATAAAATACGAACTTTCACTTATGATAAATAGCGACTTCGTCTTTGTGTCTGTTCCTAACGGATAATTCTTTGCAATACGAGAAATAACAAGACAAATTAAAATTAGGCCTGAGCTTAACTTCAATCATCTTGAAGTTAACGCAACGACTGTAAAAAATGCCATAATTGTTATTATGGAATAAAATTAGATACAGATATACCAGTCTCAGTAGGTCAGTAATAAAAGAAGTATGGGCAAATCTGTTTATTAATTAAAGCTGCACATGATATGGGCTATGTTCCAGACCATTTTCCGTTATAACTTAAATAAATTAAAATGTAAAAGTTTAATCAAATTGTTTTGTGATTTTTTAAAATTCTATAACTATATCTTACGTCCAAATAGCAAATTAAATTTTGTTTAGTTTTCATACCATTGTGACAATATAATATATTTGTATTTTTTTTTAGTTCAATCAGAATAATATCAGATTATCGGATTTTTCATATAAAGAACATAGATATAGGTAATGTTTTGAAGAACGATTCACATTGTAACTTGTAGAAAACAACTCCAATACAAATCTTTACATTTGTTACATCATGGCGACAAATTATTATTGACAGGTCGTATAAATCCGGAATTGCGTGAGAAGGCAATATAAAGAAGCTTTTGTATCGCAAAGTTTCCATTAATATTAGTAATTTAACAAATTCTGTACAAAGTCACCAGAACGTCATTATTGGTATCATACATGTTTTTGTTGACAAAATAAACCAATAAAGCCTTAATCACTTATTTAATTTTAAATGTTAAAAGTTTCCATTTATATTAGTAATTTAACAAATTCTGTACAAAGTCACCAGAACGTCATTATTGGTATCATACATGTTTTTGTTGACAAAATAAACCAATAAAGCCTTAAAAGCATCTTGATTTATCATTAATTTAATTTTAAATGTTAAAAAGAAAACTGTATCATACAACGACACTTGCTTCCTGTAACTATTTTGAGCTTTAATTCTTGCGCATTAAATTCTGCTCAGGACTTATGCAAAATAATATAGATGCATCTTTAAGAAAGTAACCTTAAGAATATAATTAGACATTCAATTGTCTCGTATGTTTAAGTGTGAAAAACAGTTATCGAGTTATCATTTTAGATGCTTGCAGAATAACCTGCTTCCTCTTCTGAAAGTCATATCAATTATCCACAATTGCTTTAACATTGAGAGAATAGCCAGTCTTTTTATGGCTGATATAAAGCCATTACTTTCTTCTACTAGTAGAAGAATTTCCAAAATTTATTTTAGGCTTTTACTTTTTGTAGTGTTTTGTGGAAGATTTAGCTTTTAAAACATTTGGTTGTATTTTTTTGTATGCACAATGAATACTATAGACTAACCTTCTTTTCCCGAAGTATCTTTATACTCATAACAGCATATACGAGCGAATAGCAGCAGTCAAAACTTTTACGTAGTTCATTTCAGTGACCTCGTGACCAAACAGCTTACAAAAGATTTAAAAAAAAAAATAGAATTCGTTAAGAACTGCTTAAATGGCATAATTGAAAATGTTGCAGGCATGCGAAATGTTTAATTTTTCGTTTTTCTCACATAACACGATGTTGTTTTTTTCTCAAGATACGGACTCGTCCGAATAACAATCATAATGTTGCTGTGATAGGTGACATTAGGGGTTTCCCCATTTGATGTTACCATAATAAGATAAATATTGTATGCACTTTTAGAATTATATTAAGAATTTAAGTTTAGCCATATATTTAACAAGAGCGATCAGTGATCACATGTGTCGCCTCATGATGGCCAATTTCATGTTGGGACAAGTTTTGTGACAGACGGACAGATAGATGGACAGTGCACAAGTAAACTTGGTACTGATCATTCCTGTAAAGTTTGGATGAAATTGCACCAGTAGTTTATGAGGAGTAGTCCGGACAAGCTTTTGTGTATCTGGCAACACACAGAAAAAAATACCTTTTTATCAAAGGGCAATAACTCAGCCAAAAATCATTCAACCGGAAAACCCGTGCAATATGCGCAAGGACTTGAGCTACAGATCAATCCTGTAAAGTTTCATTGAAATTGCATTAGTGGTATAAGAGAAGTAATCCGGACAAACTTTAAAAATAAAAATTATAAAAGGGCCATAACTCTGACAAAAATCATTGAACCGGAAAATGCTGACAATATGCACACAACTACACTTGGTATTGATCATTCCTGTAAAGTTTGGATGAAATTGCACCAGTAGTTTATGAGGAGTAGTCCGGACAAGTTTTGTGACGGACAGACGGACAGACAGACAGACGGACAGACAGACGACGGAGATGTGATCCCTATATGTCGCCACTACTCCGTAGAGGCGACACAAAAATGCATTTGTACTTTAGATAATGGCATTTGGGTGCAGTCAAAGGCTCTAATTTTCTCTGACGTTGCAGTCAAATTTCAACGTCACCTGGCTTTATTGATGCTTTCACTAATTTGAAACCCATTAACCGGTTTAAACGCCTCAGTTGTCTTTATAACATTATAACATTATCTAAACAAGCTTAAACAAAACTTAATTGCATGTTAGTTGTATACAAAGGTTTTTCTAACTGAGAAACACAGATAAGTATTATCCCATCACAAAAAACGACAAAAGAAAAGATTTGTCTATTACGTGTATTTATTTCTTAAGGTTTGGCGATATTTTTGTCAATGGCTGTTAATCAAGAATATAAGGCATTTTGATACAAAGTTCCATGTATGTCCCGATATCGGTCACATACGTTATGATAGATTATGCAATAAAGATTATTGAAGTAAGTACAGTAACAATGCTACAAGACACCAATCGCATAAGCTCCGATAACGGTAGCCAATTAATGTTTTTACTTTATGTCAATGTACAGCAGCTCTGTCTTGTAACCAGATCTTTTTCACCCAGAGAACGTAGGAAAATTCCAGCCATGACGAAAAATTTGTACTGTATCGACGTTTCTGAAAATATATAAAATATACGACAGCAAAAGAATTCGGTATTCACATATTATGGGTGGGAGGGAGAGGATTTTGAAATATTGTTTTCTACATAAAGTTTAATAATGTCCCGTACCTTCATTAACGCTGGCGAAGTTGAAAAGGCCGGGAGCGTGGTCTGCAGCTTCTTACATACGCGGCTAAATATAGCTCGCAGAGGGGTTAACTAATTGATGCAGATGTAGTACCGTCGTTTTTGGATGGAATAAATCGTTTAAACTTTTAGCGTTTAAACTGTGAATTATTTTTACGAATATACAGGAAAAAATAATATCAAGTTGAATCATTGTAAAAGTGGTATAGAATGAAAATGTTTCATTGCTTATAGGCGGCTGAAAATATGCCTGAAATCACGAATCAATATCGGATCCATTTTAGAAGAAAAACACCCAACCATTCACAGGAAATAGATATTAGCATCATTATGACCTCATTTATAAAGATTATATTAATGAGTATGTCTGAATGTTTGTCATATGAATTTATCCTATCTAGTCCTTCTGGCTTATTTGATTTATGGATATTCACGAAAGAAATCATTATTATTCGATTAAGTAAAATTCAATATGGCAAATTGGTAATTAACAGTTAAATCAATATTTAATCAGATATATTCATGACTTAATTTTCTATTTTTTCTGCATTTCTTTTCAAGTAAGATTCGAAATTGTCAATTATATGAATATTCGTTTTGAACTTAAAGAATTAGATAGCAATTTATACTTTATATTAGTTTTAATTGCGTGAATGAAATACATGTATGTATATATACACATAATTACTTGTGGTCTGATATTACAACTGCTTTATTCAAATGTTCAGCAGATGATGACTATTATACGGTGGAGCATATCGGATTCCCTACTTCCGTGGTAAATATTCACCTTGTAAAAACAAAGTCCTGCCCGACTTTTTTTCCTTACAGCACATGTTGATGTTTTCAGATAAGGTTATTTTAAAGAGATTTTAGCTGTATCCTAGGTGTATGGACATAACTTGTCAGTGACGCTTAGAGCTTAATCTATTAAACTTGTACATTTAATCATCGAAGTAAATTGCTTTTTTGAAAACCAAACGATCATAATAAAGTTATTGTGAAAAGGTCTAAAACTGTAATACTATCACATCACTGAAATATTTCATAATCATTTCATTGCCTGTAACTGTAGTTAGATCCTCATCAATAGAGAATTACTGTAGAATTCATTATTACAGCTTTTGTACTTGATAGATATTTTAATATGAATGTTAACTTAAGTATCGAAAGAAAAGTTCAACGAAATATTCCTTTTTTTAAATAAATATTTTGTTTAATAAATGCTTATAATGCCCAGCGCAGGATTGATGTTTGGTATATTTTTCTGTAACAAACCTATAAGTTTAAAACTCGAAGATAGCAAGGAATCATGTAAACTCTGTTTTTCGAAAACTCAAAACAAGTGAATCCTTTTAAATGTACTAATGCAAATTGTTTTTTTTTATAAATAACGATATATAAGTGGTTAGTTTTGTTCCGCTAGTTCGGTAACTTGATATGCTAATTCAATTAAGGCATCTTCAAATGCCAAGAGGTTTGGAAACTTAATCAATCAGAACAGTACTTTTAGCCTTCTAAATGAAACATTAAATTTTTGTATTAACCAGTTAAAAACCATGGAAGAGGAATCCAACTTTGGTGTTAACCAGTAATAACATCTTTGATAATGGTACTCAACCGAGCATTTCTTTTAAATACATATCTCACACATTTAATTACATGTTTAAAGCTGATTAGTTGAATTTATCTCTATTAATTTCAATTATTTCTACACCTGCTTATTATCAGCAAGTCAAAAAATTTAAGAGAAAAAAACCCAGACAAAACTGAGCATTCATCATATTTTATTTGATAGATTTCAACGGTCAATAACAACATATAATATACATATGAAAAAGCGAATTTGATTGACATGTTATATTAACATATGTATATTACTTGAAGATAAACACAACGTAGCACATAATTATTATTTTTGTAATTGATAATAATTTCGAATTAAGCAAATGATCAGTATCTGAAAGTTTGCGAACAATTAATCGGTCCGGGCCTACAATTAAATTGTACACACACTTGTAAAAGAAGCAAATCAGAGCCAGTCAGGTTATGTTAAAGAACATTAATGGAGTCCCTTTAGATTATTTATTTTCATGATATGGAGATTGGTCTATATATACTCGTAGATAAACAAAACATAGAACACGATTATTCTTTTTTGTAAATGATATCAATTAATCAATTTTCAAAATAACTGAAAAGTTTTTCACTTCGATATTTTGCAAGGCAAATAAAACAATTTATTTCCAACTGATATTTATAAAATATGGTAAATATATGTTATGGAATATTAATATTATTATTCATGATCGCATTTTTCCAGAAAATCTATTTCTCTAAAGTGGTTTGAAATAAGTTGTATGATTGTGTTTCTTCATTAGATTAATGTATCTATTATAGGCCGTTGGAATATATTTATTAAAGACTGTCTAGACAGTATAAATAGCTAGTTTATCATAATAACGAAGACATTAAAGTCAGTGACCTTAGCCCGTCTTTTTTAATAGTTATGGGTTTTAATTTAAATTTCCAGAAAAAAATTTTAAAGGCAGGGGGGAAAAAAATGATCTGTTTTTTTCCCTGTTTTTGTCCTTTAAACAAAATTAAACTAAAAATTTAAGAAATTTTTTTGTTTGTTGAAATATGTAATTTGAAAAAAAATTTATTTTTTTACACGACTTGTAAAGGACTGTAATTTTTTATTTATTGTGTTTATCTGTCGCAACTTAGTTGCAGATGAGAAAAATAATGGTTATTTTTTTAAAGAAAATTTTTTCCCAAAAAAGAAAAAAACTATAAAATTTTCACCCTTTTAATTGGCAAAACACTTATAAATTTTAGTAAATTTGACATTTTTTCCCTGTAGATATAAGTGAAATAAGTGAAGATGTTTTCAAGAAAAGAATAATTATTTTTTTCTTCAAAGTCCAACTTGTTCTTTAAGGAAATTCTTCACACCTGTATAGAACACTTACGAAAATATGTAATGTTCCTACTTTTCTTAAATTTAAAGATACTCGCTTTAGTAAAATCTTTGGAAACTGTAAACTAGGGGTCGTACCATCTGATTTTAAAGTACACATGTAATCATTATTTTTAGGAGACAAGGCGGACGGACAAAACAAAACACATTTTGAATTGTTATAGCATGGTTCTGCATGAAAAAAAAACCGGATTAAATCACACAATATTAAGTTTTCTTTACGAACGGTCTTCTTTAAATATTTCGGTTAAAAATTTCGCACTGTAAAGGGGGTCCTAGTTACTAACCCTAAAAACAGGGTACGAAAAAAAACGGAAGTAATGCATTTACATTTAAAGTTGTTTATTTTTTGTTTTATTATTAATTTAAACTCGTTTCAAAAAAAAATAAAGTAAAATTTAAAAAAAGATTAAAAAACATTAAAACTTTGACATAACCCTTTTTGGTAATAACTACAAAAGGAAAACATTGGTTTTTCCCTTTTGCCTCTATTTTTGGGAAAAAAAACTTATTCTGTTTTTTTGAACTTGTTTTTAAATTGTTTTATACTTTAAAAAACTTGTCCAACATTTTTTTGAATATAAATTTTAAATTTTTATTTTTTGGGGATTTTTTAAAAAAACCCTTTTAATGCAATAAACATAAAACTTTTATTTTTTTTTTAAATAAAAATTTTTTTTTGCAAATGTGTGGAAAAGTTTGGAGCATGTTTAAAAATATTTAGCTACAGTTTTGTCCATACTATTTAAATTTCTTAGATTAAAATGTTATTGTTAGTGATACACAACCTTCGTAAATGACAAATATACTTCTGTGACATATACCTTGAAATACACTTTAAGCATTGCAATAGACTCAGAGATGAAAATATTTGCAACAGAATATGCTCACCAATATATAATACAAATGTGACATTTCTTAATGTAAGCTATCACATACAGTCTTACTCATACAGATATATAACATCACAGAGTCTTCATGCCTGATGTATTTACCTAATGTAACTGACAATTTCTGTCATCTACAGGAAATTGCTATTCCATTTTTGTTGTAGATTATTTCAGATAATGGACATACATCAACTTCCTAAAAAAGAAAGAAAAATAAATACCTTTAGTGACATAAGATATTGAGGGGTTTGGCACATGTCATTGCAAGTGAATGATGCTAGACATTGCATTGGTATATAACAACGGAATGTATTTGGAAATGCCAGATTTAAGAAGTTTGCAACCATTGACAATATAATTTTTATACTTTACTGAATAAAAAGCTTCTCGGAAATAGGAAATTACTTTTGTTCAGATGTTTTATCTTGAGATTACTATTAAACAGTCATTTCTTTCTAAATATCATCATATATACGAGGGCTGATCAAAACAATTCTGGACTGCGGCTCCACTATTAACATTTTGTAATATGCGTACACCATTTTACAGAAGACAAATATTGGAACATGTCCTTAAAAACCGTGAAAAATTCAATTCAATGTGTTCACAAATAACAATTCTGAGACAATTCCATATAACAAGGGGTACGCGACCCCGAAAAAAAGAGAACAAAGATCAAAAAGGCAAAGACGACGTTCACAGGACGCACCCCACGATATAATCTTACCAAAGCAACAGGACACCCTGAAGCAACGAACTAAACCCAGGAGAGGACTCAAGGACGGCAAAAGGAGGGGAGGGACACGTAATATGTGAAATGATAAGGACTAAAAGGGGACGATAGGGAATTAAAGGGGCAAGCGGTGTAAGGATAAAGGAGTTAGAGAATGGGTCAGAACACAAAATGCGAGAGGGGGAATGAATAGAAAATACTACCCTTACCGGAAAAAATTACAAGTTAAGACAAGTGTAAATAAAATGAATCCCTGCCAAGTGGAATCCTAACCATTGTGATGGTTACATTAGACAAAATAAATAAACCCCATAAATTATCATGTAAACATGTTCAAAAAGGAATAGTCTAATGCCCATAACAAAAGTGCTTCGATGCCTTAAAGGAAGGCAGAGCAACTAGAAAATCACCCACAATGGCCCGAATAAGCAATATAGAAGACGAAAATTAAAACGGCTTTAAGAACTGTCCATCATAGAACTTTCTACTTGGTCCGTCAGATGCAATACAAAGAGGAAAGCGTATCGTCAAAAAATTGTAAAAGGGTATGTCTTAAGATAATTTGATCATAGTCTCTTTTAAGAAAACGTTTGATAATTTTAGTGAAGACAGCAGAAAAGTTACTATGACACATGATCCTACAAAGTTTATGAACCTCATCTCCATACAAATCGGACCTGTTTATACCTAGTCCTAAAAAGTTGCTAAATGACAATTAAATTTTAAAATCTGAATTACGATGGTAGATCTTTGCCAGTAATAATTAAATTGCGTTCATTTATCGAAAAGAATCAAAACACAAAATTACTTAGCTGCTCGTTACTGATAAGCAGCATGAAATTTCTTGCTTATCATAGACAGTTATAAATGATGTGATATTTGATTAATGTTTCAACGTTTGTTTCCAAAGTTACCAGATTGTCGATACATTCATTTGATTCAATTGTTTAATATGCATAATTTATTTTGATATACGCTTATAGACACTTTGTTTCTATTAATGTGATGCAAAATGGATAAATCCTTAAATGACCCTCACTTGTCTAATTCAAACTATCAGATTATTGCATTACAAAAAGAGTTTCACCACAAACTATTTGTTAATAAAAAAAGACAAGCGAGTGCATTTACTGTAAAATATGGAAGTTTTAACCTTCAATGTTAAAAGGGGTTAAACAATATGCGTCTGCTAACAATATTTGAATATGAAGGATTTAAAGATACTTTAACATAAATAAATGCGACAGAATTGAAAATGGCTTTGTAAAGAACCATAGCTGTGAATTTTAAAGATAAATTGATTAGCTGTACAAGTGACACGAGTAAACTCGAAATGGCATGCAGCCGGTCGGAGATGGAAGAAAACAATGGTGAAAGTGTCAATTACAGTAAAAGTTGCTGCAATTATAATAGATGGACCGAAAATAAACGGTTTATTGTCGGCAACATGAAGTGTGTCTGTATCTTGTGTGCTCGACATACTGAAAGAAATACTATGTCGAAAGTTTGTACCATTGAGTACCACGCTAACCGACAGAATGTGACAAGGAATTCTGGAAAGTAGGCAAAATCGTGTTAAGATTGCAATATAGTCATGGATGAAACTTGCTTGTTTCGGAAAAATCGGCATCGCTTTAAATTTACTTTGAAACACTTTGTCTCTTTGCCGCACATTAATGATCTGTAGAGTTTTGTAGGCGAAACACATGGCCTTTTGAACTTACTTGTATGTCGCGTTATAATAGAAAAGTACAACGAGAGACATGAAACGCAAATTAATAAGAAATAGCAAAGCTATTGTTTTAGCGAATCTGTCATATCTGAACATTTGCTACAGAGCAAATGTATAATGTAGGCCATCAGTGTTCTTTTTACTTTTGATTAATGGTCACTTTCGTTACGATTGTCTACAAAAGTCCCGATGAGCCCATTTATGTAAACGTATACATGTACTGATTGACTTGTGTAGAATTAGGGTATAAGGAATATAAAAAAAAAAAAACCGTATTTGGTTTTAAATTCCTTTTAAAAAAAAGTTAAATTTAGGAAAAAATATCCCCTTTTGAAAATTAATGAACCAGAAAAAAATTTTAAAATTATTTTTTTCTTTCCCAAGGAGACAAAAAAATAATAAAAACCAACTTTAAAAATTTTTTTGGGGGTTTTGTGAAAGAATTTAAAAAATTTTTTAAAAAAAAAAAAAAAAATCTGCTGGTGACAAAAAAAATAAAAGATTGGGAATTTTTTAAAAATAATCCCTCTTTGGGGAAATTACTTTTTTTCAAAGCAGATAAAAAGATTTTTGAACAAAATTGTTCAAAAAATTTTTTTTTAAAAAAAAAAAAAAATAACCCTTACATTAACCACCAAAAATTATTTTTAAAAGGTAATATTTTAAAAGCAACATTTTAAAGGATTTTTCATCAACAACATTAATAGTAAAATGTATAATTTAAATTTTGAGACCCACACGAATTGACCGGGATTAAAAATTTTTAGAAGATAAAAAAAACAAAAGCAAACAATTGAATGATTATACAGCAATTTGATCTTAGTGCATAACTGTGATCAAAAGAAATAACTACACTTTTACTGATTAGATTAAGTGTTTACACATTTTGACTGTCACTTTTATTTCGTGCCAATGTAAAATTGAATTTTACACGCAAGACAGCTAATCAAAAATAAAAGATATGATTTGCTGAGTTCGTGATTCGATTTCACAAATTTGTTTCGTTTACTAATATCACGTTTAGTCTATACTATATTTGAGCGGTTATGTAGTCGTTTCTTTCAAGGGTATAGTGTCTACAACAACATTAATAGAATTGCAATTACTGACCGAGAAATAAAAATCTTTAAAAGTCATTATTTCATTGCACGGATATCAATAAATTAAATAGCAATTGTGCTTAGACCTTTTGTGTATTTGGGAGTTTTGTGACTAAGTTTATATTTTAGTTAAATAATAAAAAGTTTCTCTCACAATGATGCTGCACATTAATCGGCATTATTTCTTTTGTTATATGTTAATGTTCAGCCTGTTATTAAAAAAACCAAACATTACTATGTATGCATATTAAATTTACTAGAAGATAACAAACTTTTCGGCATAAAACTATAACGCAACATTTTTAACTGTTGAAAAATACGTTTAAAGTTGCAAAACGGCAGATTCGAAGATTAAATGATTTACAACTTTACCAATATCACATTTCATCATATTGTCAATACGAATATGTTGCATTTTTCAATGATAGCTATCACACACCGTCGAACACCACATTGTCTTTATGCCTAAAATATATTTCTCATATTAATGACAATTTCCTCTATCTACAGATATTGTTATTCTATATTTGTTGCAGATAATTTCAGGATAAACATCATTTTCTTTTAATAGATATAGAAAGATAAATGTCATTGGTGAAAACACTGAGGTGTTGTAGCAAATACATTTGCATCTACATTGAAGTTTATAATGCTAGACACACTAGTTAGTGTTTTCTATATGACATCGGAATATTTCATGAAATGTAAAATCATTGACACAATCATATTCGTTAATTCATGGAAAATAAAACTTTGTGATTTTGGTCAAAAGAATTGTTAATGATTTTCTTATTGCGAACTCTTTCGTCCATATTATAAATATTATAACAAATATATCATGAGCATATGTTCCTTACAAATAATATCTATTTACCATTTCTTACTTGTTATGCAACACACTGATATAAATCATATAAATATTCTGCTATTTTTCTCCAACAATCAGCGTGAAACTCCTTGTTTATTCCAGACAGTTATAAAGTGATATTTGGTTAAAATGTCAATTTGTCATTACTTGTCATATTGTCGATACATTGTACATAGTGTATTTTGCTTGAATTATTTAATATACTCCATATAGCTTCTTTGTAACTATTAATGTGGTGCGTACATGTAATAAATAATCATATAAATTGAAAGTTATAGGCTTGGCTGCTAAAGTAACCCTAATACAAAGTAAGTAATATATAACATAATGTGAATATGTGTTGAAAATATTTGAAAATGAAGGATAAATACATTTTAACAATTCCATAATATCGGCAACTAAATAACTAAACGTATGCAACATCATTAAACTGAAAAATAGATTAAAATTATTTTTTACATATTTGGTATGAACTATGTTCCTTTATTAAAAGTTCCGACATATTTCTTATAATACTTCTGTGAAATATTTTTAATGTCACCAACATGAAACGAAAGATAAACAAACAATGTTAAGGATGAAGTTATTTGACAAAAGTCAAACTATTGTAAGCTTCAGAGAATAATATGAATGTTTTGTTACGATCTCTTAAGTTTTGTCTCCTTTTCTTTTCTATCTTAGACGTCGTTGCATTTATTTGACAACACAATAATAAAAATTGTTCGGGGAAACTGTCTGATACATGTATAACCATTTCATGCTTTACAGATAGTAATATGATTATATGATGTCTGGTAACTAAATAAGAAATTCTTTTTACTATTGAATTGGGTAGTTTATTGAATTGTCTGTTATTTGATATAGATAAAAAATGAAGAAAGTATTGAGTACATGAAATGTTAACAATCTCCTACCTGTACAATTTGTCATTGTTTAAAGTTATTTGGTCCATTTATGAATGTTTTAATACCATAAATAATTATGTCGAAAGTATTGATACACTTGACCACAAATCACGAAAGAAATATACTTCGTATATTGTTTTGTCTAGTGCGAGATATCTGATCTGACATAGCATATCTTTATACAATTCTGGAAAAAATAGGTTTATTTCATTGTAAAAATGTTCATTCTGTTTATCGTTTATCACTTCAACTTTTTTTCAAGAAATACTCCATTTGAATATCCAAACGAAACATTTCTTACAATTTTATCAATATTTGAAATATTTATAGAAAAAGTGCACATTGAAAACAAATCCACATTAAAGAACATTGTAAAAAGGTAAAACACTTAATTTAAAGTTTTATTGTTCGCAGCATACTTTGAATATAATCTTTGAATGTAATATAGTGTTTGGTCAATATATACGGGTTATCTGTTTTTGTTTGATTTTATCAACCTGTCGATTGCATACTGTTTATACAGTCATTCCATCTTTGATATAATTTCGGTAAGGTTCGTGAGATTTACGCAGTGGTAAGATATACGAGTATTTTTCTAAGAATAAGCTTGCTTGCATGGATATTATAATTATATCTGATATAAATGAAACATCAAGACATTGGGTTTGTGGTCAAATATAACTGTATGTAATTATGTCACGACGATAATGAAATAAATAAATTGAAATCAATAGGTATCCTTTCATTGTCTAATGCCTGCGATTAAATTAAATGTAAGCCGTTCATCTTCTAAATGGAAACGAGGTATAAAATGTATGACTGATATGAATAACAAGAAATATCTGTGAACTTTAAACAGTTGAATAATATCGTAATTTTAAATGCAGCAATGAAGTCGCAATTTAATTGTTATATTGTTTTATTATGTAACTACCTCAAACCTGACATAATGTTATAAAGCTGGAACGTAAAGAAATAACGTATCTTTAATGTAAATATTGACTAAATTTGTGTTGTTGAAATGATAATCTTTGTTTGCGAAATGTTCAATATATATACGTATATGGACATTTATATTATACTCATTCGTTGTGAGATACGTAAGTATTATTATCTGTATATTAATATGTATTAAGGGATTTTAACAATCTATTTAAATCAAATACCAAATGCTTGAGTATTCAACTATATTGACTATTTCAATTCAAAGTCAGTTCATCTTACACATTTCCTTATTTTTAAACGTTAAAATGGATTCATGGTGACATAGCGTATTTATCATTGTTAGCACACACTTATACTGATTTTATTTTATATATGTTTAAATCAGTGATTATTTTTCGCCAATCTTTATACACACATTCTGCATGACGTATCTTTATTTATTTGATTTATGTATGCACTGATAATACACAGTAATTATAAAACAAAAATCCATGTAGGATACATGTATATCAAACGATTCCTGCATGATAAATACGGTAAGGTCGTAATGTATCGACAATATGACAACTTTTGAAACATTGAGATATTAAGCAAATATCCAATCATTAATTACTGTCTTGAATAAAACAAGAAATTTCACACTATGTTTTCTTTCTTGTTTGTCTTTATGATTTATGTCAGTCTGATGCAACAAGTTAGCAATGATGAATTAATGCGATTAATAAGGAATATAAATGGCTATGTTATTTCATGTATACCATACAATTCAATATTGATGAAATATTTGCTTCTATATTGAATGTTCAATGCAATAATGTAAATGAATTTCAAGAACGTACACCGACGACCCGTTTGATTGCTTGAATGAAATCAGCGTCCTTGCAATATTCATAAAACAAACCATGGTAGTCAAGTGGTTTGGTGTAAACGAACTTAACCACTCAAACAAGGACGCGCTCCTCCCTCAGTAAAACTGATTGTTGAATGCAGAAAAAAACAACACTTAATATAATCCTACTGGAATATTAAATTTATAATCCTAGAATTCACGAGAAAATAACTAAATTAATGACAAAACCGAACCAGCAATAATTTCAATTTGTTATGTGGACGTTATTAAGAATTCTGTTTTCTTATCATGCTGACTGTGCTTTCATCGTCTTGTACAGTTCCATACTTTATTTGTTTCTTTGACAATATTTTACATATTTATATTTTGTTTGAAATATTTTGTTTTCATTTAGCGACAACTACATACAAATACGTGTATCAAGCATTTCTTTATTTCAAAGTACGAGGGTTGTCCTGGAGTTTCTCGGAACTGTACCAAAGCATTGTTTTCTTTTCTTTGCTGAGAACTTCTGCTGAAACCTTTGATTACACTTAGTAAATTAATTGTGTCATAAGAGCCATTAAAAATAAAAAGGTCATCAGAAACTACCAATATTTTTAAACATCATTTGTGTGTAATTGGCATAGGGGATCAAGTCTTTTAAAGACGACAAAATAGCAGTAAGGGCATTACATTAACTCACCGGATGAACTCGAACAGAATGTTTCCGTTGACTTTGATACTATGTTTTACATTTTCAATTGATGAACACATAACATCAGACATACTGTAAACTTTTTTGCACATGGTGGTGGCTGCTTGGAGAAAGTAAAATTTTTTCTGGACCTTGAGCGTGTATAGAGTTGTCTAATGTCGTGGAACGTCGCAAAAAAGCCCGGAAAGATGGCCCTGGATGTGTTAGTTGTTTCTGCTTTGGTAGTATTTTATCATTTCGCACTATTTGTTTCAAAAGCTACGAGCTACTTATGGTCTATAATCAACATACCGTACGTCTATGTAAACATAAGAAAAAATGATGGAGCACAATTCTGCGACCTTCCAGGACATTCCTGGTTTTTCGTAATAATATGTGCCAAAACAAGAATATTTCTGTTTCTCTTTCTGGTTCATGAAGTTAAAAATACCCATTATAAGGAATCATATACATGTACCACAAATATAGAATAGCAATATCCTGTAGATGACAGAAATTGTCAGTAACATTAGGTAAATGCATCAGGCATGAAGACTGTTTGATGTTGTATGTCATTTGAGAAAGGCTGTATTTGATACCTCACAGTAAGACATGTCGCATCAGTATTATATAAAACCTTGGAGTATAAGCTAATTCTGTTGCGTACAAGATATTATTTTCTTTGTTATATCCGTGTATGTCATAAACATAGAAATGATTGTCACATTATCGATCATTTTCGTTTTTTTTTGTCAAAAATATCCTTTAAATTTAAAGAAACAAGGCGTAGTATAACATTAAACTATTTGTACACATAATCCAAAGTTTTGTTTTCAAATATTTTGCTAAACGATAGATTATTTATGATGATATGTATAGCATGTTTTACTGCAGATTATGTTGGTTTAGATCACCATCTTTTAGGCATTTAGGCATTTGAAGTCTAATTTACATTACAAAAGGTATAATAAATCGTGAGAATTACCAAAAAGGAACAAAAATCAAAAAGGAAAATGTTAAAACAGTTATGTGTTGAAAAGTCAGTTATCGTCCAGTCGTACACCATATATTTTACCTTCTTAAGTCTGTACTAAATATTTTTAACGAAAATATTTAACACATAAAACACCTACAACAAATGAAAATTAAATTAACACTTATATATGTAAATCATATATATTTTAGAGATATGCATACATTATACGTACTTATTTCACTCTGAAATGCCTTTTTTCATAATACTCGAAAACAGACGCAAGTCTCAGCACGACTTATGTATTTCAATTGTTCTCCGTAAAATGACTAATAATAATTATGCCCCAAAACATGCAAAACATGGCGTTTGCATTTCACTGTTTTTGGCAAACCTTTGACAACATGCAAAAGGAAAAATAAATACACGGTCTCGTATAATCCGCTAAATTTAATAAAAAATAGAATACGAAACACCTTTGCGGGGTAAAATTTCCAAACCTGGCATAAATATCATTTTCCTTCTATTTCAATATGTTTTATATGTCACGGAAACAGGCAGAATGTAAGAGTATTCAGTTCACACATTTTTCTTTTTTGTCAAGAATCATTATTTGTTGTGATCACTTTGTTTTCAAACCAAATTGCTGTACAATTATTTTAATATAGGATAGGATAGGATAGGATAGTTACATACAGAGGTAATACACAACCGAAGCAAAGAAACGAAAGTCACAACTTCATAACGGCCACAACACAGCGCCGTGCGCAAAAAGCCTTCTCAATGTTATAACTTCGGAGCGTGATAAACTTGCTGTGCCTACTTAACTATTTTGTGAAAGTGTCCCTGTATCAATCAGCACTGAACAAGGCAACCAATCGGTTTGCATGTACATGTTGTCAAACCGGTAACGTCATAGCACATATTTTAGTATTGGAAAACACTTGAGACCAGGTGACGACTGTCAGGCTGACGATTTGGAAAAGTCCATCCCAACAAGATTATTTTAAGGGGTGTTGACTGCACACAATGTCACGGAGCGTTGTCCTGATGAAGTTTTACACATTCTAAGCACGGATCTCTATTTTTACATAAATATAGAAGGTATAAATTTTTCACAAGTATTCGACTAAATCAATTTTATTTATCAAATTGTAAACTTCAAGTTTCGCATTGTTATAATATTTTCATGGTATCTAAATTTCACTTCAATGTGTCTAGTATTAAGAAAAATAATACTTTTTGAACTCGAAAATCATTGTTGTTTTCTTTATAAATTTGTTAGTTTATGGCGTGTCCTGCTTTCACTTACGTTCTAAAGTGGAATTTTCAGCTCAGCCTCATTCTCAGTCAGATTTATGCTGGCTTGTTTGGTTTTCTTTTCAATAATATATTATCGAGAGCTTTACGACAACCATGAAGCATCCGTCAAAAACTGAGCAAGTTACAACAAAAGGACGTTATGCTGATGATAGCGCCGAAATACACATTCAGAATAGAACACTTAGCTGCAACTAAACTTACATATCAAGTTATTCTCATGCTACATAAAATTACATATTTGTCGATTAAAAAATAATATTGATCTTACTTTTTTCGTAATATGTGGTAGTATGCCTTTTTACTTCAAGAATGGTTACAGAAAGAAAGCTAAATATCAGTCCTACACTGGACATTCAAATCTATTTCAATAAAAAATCTTGCTAAGTTCCGTTCCCATAAAAATATTACGGGACCTGTTTGTGTGAATTTTCTTCTAAGAGATACATTAATTAACATTTCATTAAAACATCGTGCATTTCAAATAATACTAAGAAATATACAGAAATAAGCTAATGTTTATAATTTAATTATAACACAGATTTAAAATTATCTTAACCAATTTCATTAAAACATCGTGCATTTCAAATAATACTAAGAAATAAGCAGAAATTAACTAATGTTTATAATTTAATTACAACACAGTTTTAAAATTATCTTAAACAATACAACAAAAAGTTTATAATGTCTTTGCCATAACGATATTACAATCGTTTGAAATAGAAAAAAGTACATCATCTGAGATTATTTGAAGAACACGTTTGATGAATGGAGTTCTCAACATTCTTGACATATAAAACCCTAATAACTTAAATTACAGTGTATCTCTCTAAAAAATACTGAATCTTGATAAACGTGTGTAATGCACCTCTCTGTTTTAAGATTTTATAATGTTTTTCGTACATTTGTTATTTAAAAAAGAAAATCAGATTTAACAGTAATCGAAAGAATAAACGGGAATGTAAAAGCGAAGATGTGGAAAATTCTCTTAAAAGACAGACAATAATTAACCTTCCAGTATTTCTAAAAACACTAGTACTTCCTTTACGAAGAAGAATTTAACTTTTTAATTACAATTAGAAACAACATGCACGTTTTGTAACTGGTCTCAAATTGCTAACAAGTTAACCAATTCGTTGGAAAAAAAAACAACAATAAAATCATAAGAAAAGTACGTACAGTTAGAGTCTGGACAGGCATTTTCCTGTATAGGAATTATTTTGGTGTGTTATTATACACCTGTGTGCCGTTTTGACCTCAGAGGTCGGAAATACTCTTTGTACGAATGGTCACATACAGAAAAATTGTGCAAAGTAATAAAAATAATTAAGTGCCATAAGGAATAACAGACTCTCAGATTCCAATACAAGTAACAATTACTAATATAATTATTCATTTCCTTTTAGTCACAATTGCATATTCCATTGTAAAAATACTGTTTGCTAAAATCAATAATGTTTACTTGATTATCAATTCAATATTGTTAAAATTGTAAATTCACAAATTGCCATAACAAAATAAGAACACTTGCGTGTGAATTTCCATTAAAATTGTAACCAGAAGGAGTAAAACTTGTGATTTTTTAGATATACTCATTTATATAATCTGTATAAATGAGATGATTATGATGACTGTATCTGTTTTTCTTTGAATGGTCGATTGTTTCTTCCTAAAATGGATTCAATATTATTTCCAATTTCTAGTGTTTTCAACCGCGTACAAGGAATGAATTCTTTTTAGTCCATATAATTTGTATAATTTGTACACTCAATGTCATATTTATCATTATTTTACATTTTTCGCTAAGAACCAATGTTGCCTAATTCCATGTAATTCCTTTATCATTTTATAAATAATATTCAGCCAAATGTGCCGGATTGTAATAAATGTCGGCTTTTATATTCGTCAGTGCGCCATAACGTTTTATACACGAGGAAAACAAATCAAAAGTACAATGTAATTATGTTTTTGTTTAATCATAAAGCCTGCTTTAGGCACCAGTGCCCTTTTTATTTTGTTTTTATTTATTTCGGTTAATACAGATCACTGTTGAACGATGGCATATACTATAGTCAGATAGTATAAAATAATTGATTGATGCTGTAAATATCCATGTCTACTGTATGGACCTGACTAATGTAAGCTAATGATATTCACTCAATTGGTAAAATTAAGAGTATTTACCCGGTAACCAGATATCGGTGTTATTGATTTCTGTAAAGTGAGAAAAAGTTATATCAGAAAGACTCCTGAACTATTTTATCAAATTAAGTGTTGATTGCATAACGAACTTTAAGATAGTCTAGAAGGATCTTGTAAAATCCCCATGGGCGACATTTCAGTATTTGCTAAATTCTTCATACATTGAGAATATTGTCAAAGCCATTTATGAAATGAATAACTTATTAATTGTGATGATTGACGATATCAAATGTTTAATGTGAAATATACTTTAACCCGTGACCTGCTGAACTTGTGAAATGAATCTGCCAAGCTTTGAATTTGGAATAGTTTATTTTCAGTTTAAGAGTTTTCGTAAAATACAAAAGTTAAAACACTGACAATATAGAGTATTGTCAGTCTGCATTAAAGTCCAAGCTGGACTGAATTCATAAGAATTCATAAAGAAAACTTAACAATGACAAAGTTAAATACTTGCAAATATTCCCAATTGCTAAAAAACTGTTTTTCATTCTATAAAGGATAATACCAAAATAGGCATATCTCTTCAAATTAAAACTGTTTTGCTATTTTACAGTATTTTAGTTTGTACATATACTTGTTTTAACATATGAATTAAAATTTTATAATATTTCTGAATATATTATATGCATACACTCTCGTGTTTTTGTAAGTTTACTTTATTTCTAGCACACACTGACGAATACGATGAATTCAAAGTTCTGTCCCGCTTCCTCAGAGACTAGACGTCCGTTTTCAAGTTAAAATGATATCCCTGCAGTTATTGATATCATCATGATTTCCTGGAAAACCTTTCAAAAGCAAACGAAATATTTATTCCGGTAATGTAATTTTAATATTGGAAGCAACCGTATGATTAGTACAAATATGATAACTTGTCATTTTATGAGTATTCTATATTTTATTTTGTTATAAATATTAAATAATTAACTCAAATAAGAATTGAGTAATGAGTACGTATTTTTTCGGTTTGGTGTGAGTTTTGCAACACACGTGATAATCAGTTAGATATTTTATGCAAGTTTAGATTTATACTAAGATTTTAGTTTAAGCCAGATATCTAAAAATTACAAAATGCTTTTGTACTGTAGATAATGGCATTTTGGTGGAGTCAAAGGTTATAACTATTTGACGTTGAAGTCAAATTTCAATGTCACCTGACTTAATTGATGCTTGTAACCATGAACGTTTTAAACTACTCAACAGTACTTTTAGCTATTAAAATCTGGTAGTGCATCTTGTTCCGTCTTACTTTAAAACAATAACGATATATTATTACGTATGTTCGTTACACAATCAAGGTGCTCGTCCTAATTATAGTATACGCTATAATATAGTTATTGAAAAGAAATACATTTCCAGCTGTATTGATTACTCGTCTAACAAATTATGAATATGGATCTTCTTTGTTTCGAGGTCATAATTATGATAACACACAACCAATCTCTGCAATTTTATAACAATTTTAAAATTCAACCTAATTCAATAAACGGTTCCACTTGTAGAAAAAAATCGAAAATCAAATTGCATTTAGTTTTGTATTATAAACAAGGCATACAATTACATATAAACTTTCCTACTTCCTTAGCATTTTTTTTCTGATGTGTAACCCACTTATCATTGCCTGTTAACATCAATTTGTAATTACTGTATATAAATATTGAATATACATTATTTTACATAATTTATCTATAAAAAAGGTATCAAAATTACTCCAATCACACGTTATTAACCCACATTTCAAATAATTTATTTTATTTAGTTTAATGCCTTTTGATACTGTCGAAATGCTGTTTGAGTAGCAAATACTTTCAAATAACATAATATTGAAGCTTTTATATATACCTCACGATTCACAAGCACTTCAGTATATGGAATGATATCTATATTTGTCTGTGAAAGCTTTTGTTTTGTAATAGCAGAAGCGTAATGTTATTTTGATACTTTGATTTTGAAAAAGAGTATAAATGTTATATCCATACGTTCTTTTTGTGTCGTACCTCAATCTGCAGACCATTGTACAAGCGTATTATGAATTATTCCGAGAAAATGTTTGATAAAGTTTCCTTTTCGCTGTGCACAACAAGTTCAGATATCTGGTGTCTTGATTGTTAGTAACACTATCCTTTTGATATACATTATCTTATCAAGCTTAAACAAAACTGGTTACAAGTTTGTTGTATAAAAAACTTTTTACAACTCGAAAACACAGAAAAGTATTACTTTTACGAATTTACAGAAAAAATAATTGTGTTCCTTTTTATCGAGAATATCAGGCGATGCGTTCTTAACTTTTTACACGTAAATAAATAGTTTATAATCGGCGTAAATATAATGATAACACTGTTTAATAAGTGACATATAGCAGAATTATTAATTTAAAGTATAAAATTATTTATAGAAGCACTAAATGACTGCAACATTCCATAAAATATAGAGTTTTCTGACGCCCTTTGTTAAGTGATATTGGCGCACTAAAGAATAACAAAGCCGAAAATAATTTTTATCTACCACATCATAAATTTTCGCTGACTAGAATCCTTAAGAAGATAAAGAAATGACACGTTATAAGGCAGCTTAGGGTCGGACGAGAAAATGTAGAATAATGATAAATATGAAGTTGATTCATTGTAAAAGTGATATAGAATGAAAATGTTTCATTGTTTATAGGCGGCTGAAAATATGCCAAAAGTCACGAATCAATATCGGATCCATTTTAGAAGAAAAAAGCCCAACCATTCAAAGGAAATAGATATCAGCATCATAATGATCTCATTTATAAAGATTATATAAATGAGTATGTCTGAATGTTTGTCATATGAATTTATCCTATCTAGTCCTTCTGGCTTATTTGATTTATGGATATCCACTAAAGTAATCATTTTTTATGCGATTATGTAACAATTCATTATGGTAAATTGGTAATTTACAATTCAATCAATATTTAATAAATATATTAATGACTTGATTTTCTATTTTTCTGTATTTCCTTTCAAATAAGATCCGAATTTGACGAAATTATCAATTTTATGTAATATTCATTTTTAACTTAAAGAATTAATCAATAATTAATTCTTTATATTAGTTTTTATTGCGTGTATAAAATTATGTATATATACACATAAGTATTTGTGTATTGATATTTTAACTAATTTCTTTTAAAGAAGTTTTAGCTGTTTACTATAACCTCTCAATCACGGTTAGAGCTTAATCTATTAAACTTGTACATTTAATCATCGACGTAAATTGCTTTTCTACTAACCAAACGATCATAATATCGTTATTGTATAAAAAAATTGTGGTACAATCACAAATCTGAAATATTTCATAATCATTTCATTGCCTAACTGTAGTTATAAACTCATCCTACAGCTTTCGTTCTTATATTAAAAACTAGATATTTTTAATAAGAATGTTAACTTAAGTATCGAAATATTCCTAGATATTTGCATGAATATCTTGTTTAAGTGCTTATAATGCCTAGCGCAGATTTGTTGTTTAGTATATTTTTATATGCCCGAAAGAATTTCGGGCATATTATGTTATACCCCCTGGCGTCCGTCCGTCCGTCCGTCTGTCTATCCGTCCGTCCGTCTGTCCGTCCGTCCGTTAGCAATTTGGTTTCCGGAGCATATCTTAAGTTCCATTTGGCCCACAACATTCAAACTTCATAGGATGATTGTCCATTTTGGGTAGAAGACCCCTATTGATTTTGGGGACACGAGGTCAAAGGTCAAGGTCACTATGACCTTAAAACTGAAAACAGTTTCCGGAGCATAACTTAAGTTCCATTTAGCCCACAGTGTTCAAACTTCATAGGATGATTGTCCATATTGGGTAGAAGACCCCTATTGATTTTGGGGTCACAAGGTCAAAGGTCAAGGTCACTATGACCTTAAAACTGAAAACAGTTTCCGGAGCATAACTTAAGTTCCATTTGGCCGACAGTGTTCAAACTTCATAGGATGATTGTCTACATTCAGTAGAAGACCCCTATGGATTTTGGGGTCACAAGGTCAAAGGTCAAAGTCACTATTACTTTAAAACTGAAAACAGTTTCCAGAGCATAACTTAAGGTCTATTTGTCCCACAATATTCAAACTTCAGAGGATGATTGTCCATATTGGGTAGAACACCCCTATTGATTTTGGGGTCACAATGTCAAAGGTCAAGGTCACTATTACTTTAAAACTGAAATTTTTTTCCAGAACATAACTTAATTTCTATTTGGCCCATAGTGTTGAAACTTCATAGGATGATTGTCCATATTGGGTACAACACCCCTATTGATTTTGGGGTCACAGGGTCAAAGTTCAAGGCAGCTATTACCTCAAAACTAAAAACAGTTTCCAGAGCATAACTGAAGTTCCATTTGGCCCACAATATTCAAACTTTATATAAGGATTGCTATTTGAAGGAGGTAATACTTTATTTAATTTATGTAATGTCTTACAAATGCTTCATCCTTAGTAAAGAAAAAAAAACACTTTCGGGCATATAATGCTCCGCCTAGCGGTGCTCTTGTTCTGAGTTAGTAAGGAACAATGTACACTCTTTATTTTAAAAGCCCAAAATCACTGAATCCTTTAAAATGTACTAATGCAAATTGGTTTTTTTATATGAATAACGATATGTAAGTGGTAAGTTTTGTTCTGTTAGTTCGGTATCTTAATATGTTAATTTAATTAAGGCATCTCCAAACAGATATCTTAGCTCTAAGAGGTAATGTAATACAATGAGGTACTTGACAGATTAAATAAGATTTTTAACCTTTGAAACAAACCAAATATATCTGTGTGCGAATATTATAGAACATACGAATATTTTTAATACAAATTCTGAAACAGATCATTGACATTTTATTTCAATGTTTATACATTACTGTTATGATATGCCGATGTACAATTTGTATTTTGTTCTTTCATTCTTATAGTACAAACTCAAAAATAAAAATATTTTATTTGATAGATGTCAACGGTCAATAACAACATATAATATACATATGAAAAAGCGAATTTGATTGACATGTCATATTAACATATGTATATTAATTGAAGATTAACATAACATAGCACATAATTATTATTTTTGTAAGTGATAATAATTTCGAAGTAAGCAAATGATCATTATCTGAAAGTTTGCGAACAATTAATCGGTCCGGGTCTACAATTAAATTGTACACACACTTGTAAAAGAAGCAAAACAGAGCCAGTCCGGTTATGTTAAAGAACATTAATGGAGTCCCTTTAGATTATTTATTTTCATGACATGGAGATTGGTCTATATATACTCGTAGATAAACAAAACATAGAACACGATTATTCTTTTTTGTAAATGATATCAATTAACCAATTTTCAAAATAACTGAAAAGTTTTTCACTTCGATATTTTGCAAGGCAAATAAAACAATTTATTTACAACTGATATTTGTAAATATGGTAAATATATGTTATTGAATATTAATATTATTATGATTGCATCATTCAGACAATCTATTTTCTCTATATTGTTTTGAAATATGTTTTATAATTGTGATTTTTCATCAGATTAATGTTTCTATTATGGGCCGTTGGATTATAATTCAACCAACTCGGTATTAAAGACTGTCTAGACAGTATAAGTAGCTAGTTTATCATAATGAAGAAGACAGTAAAGTCAGTGACACCTAAGAACGTCTTCGTACATAGACAACAATTGTCTTCAAACTTTAAAAATGGTCGCCGAATATCATATTTCAAAATCATTTCTTTGCCTAACTGCAGTTATAACCTCATCCTACAGCTTTCGTTCTTATATTTAAAACTAAATATTTTTAATATGAATGTTAACTTAAGTAACGAAAGAAAACTTCAACGAAATATTCCTAGATATTTGCATGAATATCTTTTAAAATAAGTGCTTATAATGCCTAGCGCAGGATTGATGTTTGGTATATTTTTCTGTAACAAGTTTAAACCTCGAAAATAGTAAGGAATAAGACACCTAAGAACGTCTTCGTACATAGTGTATTGGTATTTTATTATTTCACATGACATAATATTGAAACATGGGTAGAAAATTAGTCCGATCTGTTACTCTGACTGGATGTATTACATTTTGTCCGCATACAAAAATTAACGCTCAAAGTTGAGCAATGGTATGTTATGTTGTTTATGTAAGTCTAGAATATACACTTATTTGTTACACGATTTGTAAAGGATTGTAATTTTTTTAGTTATTTTGGTAATCTGTCGCAACTTAGTTGGAGATTAGAAAAATTGTTGTTCTTGTTTTTGCAAAATTATTTTATAATAAGACAACAATTGTCTTCAAACTTTAAAAGTGGTCGCCGAATATCAGTGATTTGACATTTGTCCCATGTAAATCATAAGAACATAAGTGAAGATATATCAAGAAAAGAATAATTCTTTTTTTCAAAGTCCAAATTGTTCTTTAAGGAAATTCTTTACACTTTTATAGAACTCTTCCGAAAATATGTAGATATATAATTTTCCTTTTCTTTTCTTAATTATTAAGAATACGTGCTTAAGTAAAATCTTTGAAAACTTTGCAAACAGGGGTCTTATCGACTGATTTTAAAGTGATCATTATTTTTGTAAGCAGACAAAGTGAACGGACAAAACAAAACCCATCTTGAATAGTTATAACATGGTTGTGTATGAAAAAAGAATCTGATTTAATCACACACGTTTTCTATACGATCGGAGAAAACATGTAGATATATAATTTTTCCTTTTCTTTTCTTAATTATTAAGAATACGTGCTGAAGTAAAATCTTTGAAATCTTGCAAACAGGGGTCTTATCTACTGATTTTAAAGTGATCATTATTTGTGTAAGCAGACAAAGCGAACGGACAAAACAAAACCCATCTTGAATTGTTATAACATGGTTGTGTATGAAAAAAAAATCTGATTTAATCACACACGTTTTCTATACGATCGGAGTTCTTTAATATTTCTGGGAAATAATTGTGTAAATGCCAATAAGGACATGTCAAGCGGGGAATACTATGAGGTTTTAGTAATTACAATATAAATATAGTGTATGAAAAACAAACAGTAATGCATTGATGTTGTTTTCATTTTTACAGTCGGTGCATTCATAAGAAGATAAAACACATTTTATACATTTTGAAAAAAAAAACTTTTTGGTAAAGAACCACTACGGAAAAACTATCTGTACTATTGAATAATATGGCCCAATCTATTTTTACAAAGGACCTATTCTATGTTGTATTTGAATCCTGTTTTATACTTGTTCATATAGGTTTCATTACTTGATCCACAAATTTATTTGACTATAATTGGTATAATTGTATAAGATATTTTTGATTAACTTAACCAAATATCAATTCACTGCAATTAAGATACAATATTTGATTTTAAATAACTTTATTTTTAGCAAATATGTTGAAATACTTTGAGAAATTTCAAAGTAATTTAATACTGTTTTGTCCATATTATTTAAATCTTTTAGATTATAAGGATATTTTAGTGTTACAATGTCTTCGTAAATGATTATAAATTTGACAAAAATATGTTAACAAATAGTTCAATCGTTATTTCTGTGATATATACGGCCAATACAAAAAAGATTATCTAAATCTTGAAATACACTTTAAGCATTGCAATAGACTCAGAGATGAAAATATTTGCAACAGAATATGCTCACCAATATATAATACAAATGTGACATTTCTTAATGTAAGCTATCACATACAGTCTTACTCATACAGACATATAACATCACAGAGTCTTCATGCCAGATGTATTTACCTAATGTAACTGACAATTTCTGTCATCTACAGGAAATTGCTATTCCATTTTTGTTGTAGATTATTTCAGATAATGGACATACATCAACTTCCTAAAAAAGAAAGAAAAATAAATACCATTGGTGGCATAAGATATTGTGGGGTTTGGCACATATTATTGCAAGTGAATAATGCTAGACAAACTGGATTGAACTGGTATTGGTATATCACAACGGAATATATTGGGAAATGCCAGATTTAGGAAGTTTCGCAATATCATTTCAATACTTTATTGAACCAAAGCTTCGTGAAAATTGACAATAACTTTTCTTAAGATCCATTATCTTGCAAATGCTGTTAAAAGATTTAATTCAATTTAAATACCATCATATATATTCGTTATAAATAACTTTAAAATTCGCAAATACTTACTGATAAGGACTAAAATGGGCCGATGCGGTAATCAAAGGGACAAGAGGTGCATGGAAAAAGGGGGTTAGAGTAGGAGTCAGGACACAAATGCGAGAGAGGGGAATGAATAGAAAATACTACCGTTTACGAAAAATAACAAGATGAGACATCCCAAAGCCTAAATATGTTTCGATTTGACGAGACAGTGTAAACAAAATGAATCCCTGCTAAGTGGAATCCTAAAAATTGTGATGGTTTCATTAGAAAAAATAAATAAAACACAAAAGTGATCATGTACAAAATGATCACTACAAAAGTAGTCGATGCCTTAAAGGAAGGCAGAGCATATAGAACATCACCTACAATGGCTCGACAAAGCAATACAGAAGACGAAACTAAAAGCAATTTAGCCCGAAAGGCTTAAAGAACTGTCTATATAATTGCAAGTGAATTATGCTAGAGTTTTTGGTTCATCAGATGCAATCAAAAGAGGAAATTGTATCGTCCAAGTTTCAAAGGGTTGAACACTAATTATGTGGTATGTCTTAAAATAATTGGATTATATCCTCGTTTAATAAAACGTCTGATAAATTTAGTGAAGACAGCAGAAAACTTACCATGGCACATGGTCCTACAAAGTTTATGAACCACATCTCCATACAAATCAAGCCTGCTTATTGCTTGTCGTAAATAGTTTTTAAACTTCAATTTAATTTTAAAATTAAATCTGAATTACGATGGTCGAACTTTGCCAATAATAAATAAATTACGATCATTATTCGAAAAGAAAAAAAAAGCTGCTCGTCACTGACATGCAGCATGAAATGTTTTGTTTACTCTAGACAGTTATAAATGATTTATGTTATAATGTTTCCAAAGTTGCCAAATTGTCGATACATTGGTTCAATGTTTAATGTGCGGAAGTCATTTTGATATATAGACACTTTGTTAATATCCATATAATGCAAAGTGTTCGATCCTTACAGATTAGTGCATTACATTTAGAACTTTACCTCCGAAACACGTGTCAATGTTTGTAGTAAATGTATTGATATTCAAATAAAAGGTCACAGTATGGATATATCAACTTTACTTTTTTAAAAAGTGAACATCTAAAAAAGTATATGTCTTAAAAGTGTGTTTTCTGTTTTTCTTTAAAGAAATGCATACATTTTTAAGTAGAAAACTATCGGAAATATGTTTACCTTCCTTCTTTTCTGAATCACTTTTATAACATGTTAAGAAGTCCGAGTCGTGTGATCTGAGTCTATGGTTGTCTTTTACTTAGCAGCAGAAAACAAGGCAAACAGATATCTTGCGGTGACACACAAACAAATGGCTGAAAATGGTAAAAAAATCCAGTCTTGAAAAAACTCCTTACATCATCGCGTATGTTATATGAGAACAGACTTTTTGACACAATTGCACTCGCGCGAAGTAAATTTGTTAATATATAAGTAAAAAATGTACATGTCGCGAAACACACTCAAAACATTTTTTTTAAAGTATATTTTGGTCGTTTTGTTACACATAGCAAAACAACATTTTTTAAGGATTTTTTCATCGCAAATTCAAATGAAAAACGTAGATTAGTTTGCACGAAATTGTCCGTAGACCTTTAGAGGATCAACTAAAAATAGACACGCTTTTACAGATAAGATTAAGTGTTTACACATTTAGACTGTCACTTTTGTTTCTTGTCAATGTGAAACTGGAGCTGATTTCTATGTTCAAACTTACATTACTGGTTTAATCCAGACAGTTATAAAGTGATATTTGGTTAAACTGTCACAAGATAAATATTTACAAAAGGTTCAATAAATATGTGACATTTCCTTAGATAAGCACCGACATTTCCTTACATAAGCACCGTCTACAATATAGTATGACTAGACATATTACATCGTTTATTGCATTTACCTTATGTAACTGACAATTTCTGAAATCCTCAGATACTACTGTATTGGCAAAATACGATTTCTAATGATGGTTACATACGACTTCGAAGAAGCCGAAAACACAACGACATCAGCAACAACAAAAATCCACGATATTCGTTTACTTAAGACAGACAGACAGACAGACAGACAGACCGAGCATTTACACTGAACATATATTTAACATGAAACGTTGTACAACAATACCACAGAATACAACAATACCATTGAGTAGTGGAAGCACATTGACGTCAAAAGTGAGTGACGAGGACGTTACCTATATGCTTATGTTTATTGTCCGGTTAACTTTCTCGACTTTCACCAACCTGATAATGAAAGTAAGTATTTTAACTTAACGTGATTTCATGAAGAAATTAACTTTAAAGATGATGATATGCCATTCAAAGTAGATGAAAAATGTAAAGTAATGCTTGAAGCATATTTCATTTAGGTTTTGTACATAATTTTCATTTTGCAGCACAAGAATTTTGAAAGGAATATAGAGAGAATTATCAAAATCGTTCTTTGTTAAAATTTAGTATGAACTATCTTTCTTTATTAAAAGTTACGACATATTTCTTATAATAATTCTGTAAAATAATGTTTGTAATGTCAACGACGTGACACGAAAGATAAAAATGATTTGCACAAATCATCACTGATCATCACAAATCATCAAAACAATGTAAAGGATGAAGATATTTGACAAAAGTCAAACTATTTTAAGCAACAGATAATAATATAAATGTTTTGTTACGATCTATTAAGTTTTGTCTCCTTTACTTTTCTATATTAAACGTCGCTACACATTTTGCATGTATTTGACAACAAAATAATGAAAAGTTCGGGGAAACTGTCTGATACATGTATAACTATTTCTTGCTTTACAGACAGTTATATGATTATATGATGTCTGGTAACTGAGTAAGAAATTCTTTTTACTATTGAATTGGGTAGTTTATTGATTTGTCTGTTATTTGATATAGATAAAAATTGAAGAAAGTATTGAGTACATGAAATGTTAACAATCTCCTACTTGTACAATTTGTCATTGTTGAAAGTTATCTGGTCCATTTATGAAGGTGTTTTATACCATAAATAATTATGTCGAAATTGATACACTTGACAACATATCACGAAAGAAATATACTTAGTATATTGTTTTGTTAGTGCGAGAAATCTGATGTGACATAACATATCTTTATACAGTTCTGGAAAAAAAATGCTGTTTTTTTTTCATTGTAAAAAGGTTCATACTGTTTATCCTTTTTAACTTCAACTTTTTCAAGAAATATCAATTTTAATATCTAAACAAAACATGTCATATGATTTTATCAATATTTGGAGTATTTATATAAAAAGTGCCCATTAAAAACAAATCCACTTTAACGGAGCTAGCAAAAGGTAAAACACTTAATTTAAGTTAATTACTCGTAGCATACTTTGAACATAATCTTTGAAAGTATAATAGTGTTTAGTCAAAATAAATAGGTTATTTGTTTTTGTTTGATTTATTAACCTGTTAATTGCATACTGATTAAACAGTCAATACATCTTTATTTTCGGTAAGGTTCGTGAGATGTACGCAGTAGTGAGATATACGAGTATTTAACAAAGATTGTGCTTACTTGCATAGACATATTTTATTTGTTCTAAATGAAATATCCTTAGTATTTCTCGAGAAGAAATCGGGATTGTGGTCAAATGGCTCTATTTAATTATGTCACGACAATAATTAATAAATAAACTGAAACCAATAGGTGTTCCTTTCATTCTCTAATGTCTGCGAGAAAATGAAGTGCAAGCCGATCATCTTCTGTTTAAATAGTATTGTAGTAGCTGTTTTCAATTAAAAGGAGATGTAGAAGAAAAATATTGTATGCTTGATATGAATATCAACAAATATCTGAAAATTTAATCCATTAAATATAATGATAATTTCAAATAATTCAGAAATTAAGTCGCAATTCAGTTGTCATTTATTTTGTGTAATAACATCAAGCAAAAAGACTGCATGGTGTTAAACATGGTCAGTAAGACAGGAGATAGTGCAGAAATGTTAGGAAATGCAGATAGATATCAAACAACAGTTTATTGACTAAGTTTGTTGAACTTTCAGTTGCAATTAATTAAGACTTTTGATAGAGATGTAATACTCTTTCTACTTTTTCCGTATATTTCTTCCTGATTTAAAGTATTGATATGTTACCATTATTAGAATCTTATTTTGCATATACAGAAAAAGCAGAAATCTGACAGAAATTGTCAGTAACATTATGTTACTACCTCAAACAAGAGGACTGCATAATGTTTAAAAGCAGGAATGTCACGAAATATCATATCTTTAATGTTAATATTGACTAAATTTGTGTTTTTGAAATGATAATCTTTGTTTGCGAAATGTTCAATATACATGTATATACGTATATTTTGTTTTAAAATTGACATTTATATTGTACGAATTCGTTTTGAAAAATGGGGAAACGTAAGTATTGTTATCTGTATATTAATGTGTTTAAAAGCATTTTAAAAAGTAAATGTAAATCGAATGTCAAAATGCTTGAGTAGTTACTTTTATTGACTATTTCAATTCAAAGTTAGTTCATCTTACACATCTCCGTATTTTTACCCGTTTAAATGGATTCATGATGACATAGCGTTTGTATCATTGTAAGCACACGCCTATACTGATTTTATTTGATAAATGTTTAAATCAATGATTATTTTCCGCCAAATAAAATACAAACATTCTGCATGAAGTATCTTTATTAATTTGATTAATGTATGCAATGATTATAGACCAAAATAATTTTATTATAAAACAAATGATCCATGTAGTATGCACGTATATCAAACGATTTCTGCATAATAATTACGGTATGATGCTAATGTATCGACAATATGACAACTTTTGAAACATTGAGATATTAAGAAAATATCCAATCATTTATAACTGTCTGGAATAAACAAGAAATTTCACACTATGTTTTCTTTCTTGTTTGTCCTTATGATTTATGTCAGTTTGATGCAACAAGTTAGCAATGATGAATAAATGCAGTTAGTAAGGAATATAAATGGCTATGTTATTAAGTATACCATACAATTCAATAATAATGAAACATTTGCTTCTTTGTTGAATGATCAATGCAATAATGTAAATGAATTTCAAGACCGTACACTGACGTCCCGTATGCTAGCTTGAGAGAAATCAGCGTCCTTGGCGAGATTCAAACCATCAGCCATGATGGTCAAGTGGTTTAATGTAAACGACCTTAACCACTCGGACAAGGCCCTCAGTAAAACTGATTGTTAAATGCAGAAAAATACACTTAATATAATCTTATGTGTAATAATCAAGGAATATTACATTTTTGATTATAGAATTCACGTAAAAATGGCTAAATGTATGACAAAACCTACCCAGCAATAATTTTAATTTTGCCATTTTGGACGTTGTTAAGAATTCTGTTTTTTTATCATAGTAACTTAGCTTTTCTCTTCTTGTATATTTCCAAACTTTATTTGTTTCTTCAGCAATATCTTACATATTTATATATTTTCTGAAATATTTTGTTTTCATTTAGCGACAACTACATGCAAATAAGTGTTAAGCATTTCTTTACTTCAATGTACGAGGGTTGTCCTTTAGTTTCTCGGAAATTTGCCAAAGCATTTTTATACTATTTTTTTTTTTGCTGAAAACTTAAATAACTACTGTTGAAACCTTAAGACCACATTAACTAAATTAATTATGTCATAAGTTGAACCCTGACTTAACATTCATCTCCATGGTAACACGTATACCGGGAGCATGTTTAAATGTATAGCCTAGAATTTCGGGTTAAGAGGGATTTACATTCGGTCAAATGTCTTTACAAACAACGTAATTTTAACAGTATTTTTCGTGTGTTTAACATTTTTTCGAGTGATTTGTTTTTGTTCTCAAACACAACCGATAGCCCACAGACATGGCAGTTAAATGAATGCATGTGAAATGGAATTGAAAAGAGGAATAATGTTTTGATTTTGATTCGAAAAAGAACTGGAGGAGACATTGAAAATGATAAGATCATCTAAAATTTTACCAATATTTTGAAAAATCATTTGTTTGTAAATGTCATGAGAACTCAAATCTATAAAACACGATCAAAGAGCGGTAAGAGCATTCTACACGGCCATTACTTTAACTTACCGGATACACTTCAAAGCTCATAAAGAATGTTTCCGTTAGCTTTGATGTAACGGTTTATATTTACATATTTAACAGATGAATTCAGAAATACTTTACACGTGTTGCACATGGTGGTTGTTTGGTATTTTCTGGACTCCAAGCGTGTATAGAGTTGTATGATGTCGTGGAACGTCGCAAAAAGAACCCATGAAAATTGGCTCCGGGAGTGTCAAAGATTTTTGTTATGGTAGTATTTTATCATGATTTGCACTTTTTGTTTCAAAAGCTACGATATAGTAATTTTCTATTATCATATTGTACGTTTATTTAAACATAGGGAAAATTGATGAAGCACAATTCAGCGACCTGTAAGAACAGTCCTGGTTTTCGTAATGATAAGTGCCAAAACAAGGATATTTCTCTTTCTCTATCTTGTTTATGAAGTTGATGTATGCCCATTATCAGGAATTTTATACCACATATATAGAATAGCAATATCCGGTAGATGACAGAAATCGTCAGAAACATTAGGTAAATACATCTTGCATGAAGACTGTTTGATCGAGTAAGGCTGTATGTGATAGCTCACATAAAGAAATGTCGCATTTGTATTATATATTACCTTGGGGAATAAGCTAATACTGTTGCGTACAATGTATTACTTTCTTTGTTATATGTCATAAACATATAAATGAAAGTCACATTTACGATCATTTTAGGTGTTTTTTTTTCTCAAAGATATCATTTAAATTTAAAGAAATTTTAAAAACGTTGATTAACCTTAAAAACTATTTTTAGACATTATCGAAATTTTGTTTCCAACTACAAATGTAATTTGCTAAAAGATAAATTATTTATGATGATATATATAGTATACTAGTATTTTGGTTTAGATCACCATCATTTAGGCATTTGAAGTCTAATTTACAGATACAAAAGCTAAATTTAATCATGGGAATTAACAAAAATGGAAGGAAAATGTAAAAACAGATACGTGTTAGTTATCGTGCAGTTGTACACCATATATTTTACCTTCTTAAGTCTGCACTATATATTTTAAACGAAAATATTTAACATACAAAAACAAACAAAAAACAACAACAAATAGACATTAAATTCAAACTGATAATGATATGAACACACAGTTCATGAAAACTACAGAAATTATACCATGATAAGAATTTAATAAAAACACAGTTTTAAAATTATTTCAAACAGCACAACAAAAGTTTTATCATTTCTTTGCCTTAGCGTTATTACAATCGTTTGCAAATAGAAAAAAGTACATTCTCTGAGGTAATTTGAAGAACACGTTTGATGGATGAAGTTCTCAACATTCTTGACATATTAAACCCTAATAACTTAAATTACAGTGTATCTCTCTTACAAATACTGAATCTGGATAAACGTTTGTAATGCACCTCTCTTCTTTAAGATCTTGTTACATGTGTCGTACAATTGTAATTTAAAAGAATATTTTATATAAAAGTGATAGAAAGAAAGACTTAACGGGAATGTAAAAGCGAAGTTGAGGCAAACTCTCTTGGAAGATAGACACTAATTAACATTCTAGTATTTTTGATAACACTAGTACTTCCTTTATGAAGAAGAAATTAATATTTGATTACAATTGGAAACAATATCCACGTTTTAAGTAGTACAAAGTAATTAAATGATTTAGTGCCATAATGAGTAACAGACTGTTCGCGAATATGAACATAAACACATATTCCCATACACATAACATCTTGGACAAACAAAAACATTGTGTTCCAGGTAACATTCACTAATATAAAGATTCATTTCTTTTTGTCGATTTTTCATTCTATAAATACCGTTTGCCGAACACAATATTTTTTTCTCTCTCAATAGTTAAAGTAAGACTATTATTTCAATATTGATAATTGTAAAACAACATTTGCCTCATCTAAATTATACTTAATCTCATAAGAACTCTTGCGAAAATTTCCATTAAAATCGTAGCCAAAAGGTGCCGCCCACAAGGAATGAATCCTGTCTAGTCCATATAGTGTGTACAGTCAACTTCATATCTATCATTATTTTATATTTTACGTTAAGAACCAATGTAGCCTAATTGCATGTAATTCCTTTATCAATTTAGTCAAATCCAGTCAAATGTGTCGGATTCTAATTATTGTCGGCTTTGATATTCGTTAGTGCGCCATTTCGTCTTACTGCAGACATATTGCTTAGAGAAAAACAACCCGAAAGTCCAATTTTATAATGATTTTGCTTAATCATAAAACCTGTTTCAGGCACCTGTGCCCTCATTGTTTTCGTTTCTTTCGTTTAATACAGATCACTGTTGAACGATGGTTATTGTATGATGCGGTCTATGGACCAGGCTAATGTATCACTCAATAGTTAAGGGTATTTTACCCGGTATCCAGACATCGGTATGTTATTGATCTCTGTAAAGTTATATCAGACAGTTTCATTGAACTATTGTTATAAAACAATAGATTGAAGTGTTGATTGCGTAACGAAATTTAAGATAATCTGGAAGGATCACCATGGGGGACATTTGAGTACGTCTTAAATTCCTCATACATTTAGAATTTTGTCAAAGCCAGTTATGAAATGAATAAGTTATTAGTTGTAATGCTAGGTGCTAAAGAACTGTCTAGGCTTGCATTTATTTTTATTGAAATAATCATTCTCGCTTTGACGGTCATTCGACTGCAATATACGAAAATACAGTGCTAGGTGCACAAATAATATATGGTTATACTGATAGCCTCACCTCGTTTTTTTTCTATCAAATGTGTTGATTAGTAATATATTTCAGAAAAAATATAAAAGTGATTGACTAATAATTGATAATGGAAGATGTGCATGATACAATATAAAAACTATCTAAATTATAAATAGATTGCCCAACTCTTTTTAAAAATTTAGCTTTACCGATACATTTTGAACGATAGTTATAAATATTTCCGATGGTCACGTGGATTACTGATTTTTTTTTTAAAATATCAAATTTAACTTAATTATGGGAAAATGTCATGTTATATTTAACCATTTACACTTGGATGGGCATGATGTCACTTAAATATGTTACCATCTTTGGAGCCGTATTTTGCTAATGCAGATAAAAAGAAAACATATCTGAGGAAGACAGATATTGTCTGTTACATTAGGATATTACATCAAACAAGAAGACTGCATGATGTTATATGTCTAGTAAAGTAAGACTGCATGTTACATAAGGAAAAGTTAACATCTGTATTGTATTGTTCATAGCTGACGGAAAACAATTGATTGATCTTTCTCCATATGAGGACATGTTAACTACTATATTGTTGTCAAATACGAGTAATACAAATGTATTGCTTTTGAATATATGAACAAATGTGGTCTATATTGTGTGTGAGCGTTGTCAAAGTGGAGTAAAAAGATAATTGTCTACATCTTTATTTTTTATCGAAGTGAATGACTAAACTGTATATCAAAAGAACATTTCACTTCAAAGATTTATGTTTGATTAAGTATTCAAAAGTACTGAAAATTTCCAGCAATTATGATTTATAAACCTAAGATATAGATTTCAATTGCATCTTTTTTCTACCTAAGCGATAAACTCTACATACAGAGTGGTTTGTTTCATATATTTCAAGTTCTTTAATTTCACTCCTTTACATAATTATGTATTTACGAAATTATGCATCTTTTTATTCTATTTATTTGACCAAAAAATATAAAAATATAAACCACGTGAATAGTAATCATATAACGTTATTATGATTTTAGTATGTTACCTGCATGATACCATTTTATTGACAATTTTGCAATACTGAAAAATTAAAATTTAGCCAAAAATCACATCATTTATTACTATCTGGAAACAAGAAGCTAATTGCTGTCTCCCTTGTGATTTATGTCAGTTTGATGCAAGTTAGCAATGATGAACTGCTGTGATTAATGAGAAATATATACATGTATATTCCTTAGATATTTCTGTAATGTAATTTAATAATATGCAGTACAAAATTCGCAATATAAAGGTCAAATACATACATAACGTTATCTCAACAAGAATGATTACCAATTCTTAGAATTTTGGTTCAATAAGATAATTAAAACAATTATGCTATTTATATTCTTCAGGCATTTTCTCATATTTTCCGTTGTCATAATTATAGATAATTTAATTGCAAACGTCTATGTCTAGAATTACTATTATTAAATTCAACAGGTGCCAAAAGGCCTCATATTTTTATTTCCTACATTATATTTCTATTTCTCTATCTGGTTTATGAAATTTATGTATGTACATTAGCTGGAATGAATGAAGAAAAGCAATATCCTGTAGATGACAGAAATTGTCAATAACAATAAGTAAATATATCAGGCATGAAGACTCTGTGATGTTACGACATGTCACTTAAAGTTAAGAATGTATGAAATAACTTACATAAGGAAATGCCACAATGAATGTTGTATTGCAATACAATGCATTTAAAAAGTATTTTACAATGAAATTACATATTATTCCTTATCATCCATGTATGTCACAAAAATACAAATGAATATAATGAGGTAAAATGTCATTTTTTTATTTTGTTTTTATATTTTAATTGTCTTCTTAATGTATTCCTTTTTTTTTGGGGGGGGGGGAGGTCGCTGTGGGGGTTAATTCTTCACATCGACAATTTGTTAAGATCTTATTGTGACATTCTAGCCTAAAAGGTGTACGTTAGGTACATTGTTTCAGGCACGAGGGGCACATAAGTAGCACCCCCGACTTCCTTTTATGTAAGTAGATAGCATCACATCATGAGATAATCTGAAGTCCCTGGCGGGATTCGAACCTGCCGCGGTAAAATGCAAATGATGAAATGTAAAAAAAGTTAGAAAGAATTATGTAAGACAGATAGAACACTAGATATAACTAAAACTAAAGCAAATAAAAATAGACATATTTATGATATTTATGATATTTATGGACAGCCTGACATTATAAGAGAGACACATCAATTATTTATTTCACTATAAAATTTCTTTAATCACAGTACTACCACATAGACGGAAGTCCTAGCACGATCATTGTTTATTTTATTGTTCTGCGTGCTATAACATAATGATAATGCCTAGAAAACAATTTATTTTATTGTTCTGTCTGCATTTGCAGTTCTATTCACGCGGTTGTAGACATTAGATTCTGGGCAACAGAAAGCTCTTCAAATAAAGTTTCAGGAAGGTTATTACACAAAGTACTATATATTGAAAACCAGAATCCCTAAAGAAAGTCTAACACGGCTAAATTGATTCCGCCTGTTCATGGACTGTACACAGGTAAAAATGCATCACATGATTCTTGTATGTTTGGTACACCATATGTAAAACATATGTGTTTCATATGTTTTGAAAAACATGTGTTTAAGAGCATATATTTTTCGAATGTAAAATAACATATGTCAAATAGGACCATATGAAAAACATGTGTAAACAAACATATGTTAAACAATGGTTATCACATGTTTTTCATATGAATAAGTTTTCATATGTTAAACATATGTGAACGTTCATGTGTTTTTCATACGATAAATAAATGAAATATATATTCTGCAAGCTTTGCACTTTGAACAGTCTCTGTTACATTTTACATGATGGTACATATATATATATTCTTAAAAGATTCTTGGTTTATGTATCTATGTGCAGCTTGTAAATGTAGTTAATATATGGAGACAAAAGTTGCCTTCATTTACAGTTGAAAAATAATAACAATGAATAACATTTGTACAAAAAATGAAAATAAATAAATGATATCTTTTTGGAGGGACAACTGGGCATATTTTAAATTTGGCGTATGCCTGGCGTTTACTGGAGAATGTGAGGTGTCAGTGTGAGGAACTAGTTAGGGGGAGAATAGTCTGTCACTCATTTTTATTCATGAGTTTTTCTTCCATTGTATATGGTAGTGTTTACTAAGTGAATTTTTAACGATTAAAAACCCAAAAGGAAGCGACCGCTAGGAAGTGACCATGTGTTCTTATTTGTTAACATGTTTTGTTACCATAATATTGTTAAAGGCCCATTATACTTTACAAGTGCTTATACATTTATTTGTCAAAAGTTTTTTAATTTTAATATTGGTATAGTTGGTGTCCAAAAGTTAACTCTCATTGACCAATTACCTGAACCATCTTTGTATCTGTTTTTTCTTTTTCTTAAACGGTTAAAAGTACGCATCTGATAGATTAAATTTTCAAAAGGTCTGACATCGGTTGTGTCCTTGATTGAATTAGTATATTTGATTACCCGCATATCACGAGAAGTCTTTGCAAAAAGATAAGATTAAGTATTGGTCAAATTACATACATTAAATTATTTTAAATAAGTGGTACATTTTTGTTTATCTTTGTAATTATACAACAGTAACAGAATGAACGCCAGATACAAACCCTGTTCAGGACATAAAACGCCCTTTTAATGCCAAATGCAGTTCCCTTACTAATTTGAACGACTTACAAGTGTGCAGGAATTTTCTTCCGAGTGAAACTTAAGGTTAATAAACATTCTTTTTAAATTACATGCATTGTTATTCTAAAGAAATTATCTAATGATTACGATATGATAACAATTCGTTTTTATTTAAAGACTTGTTAATATTTTAACATCTTTTAAGACCGTTTTCGCGATAACAAATGTTATGATAGTTTGCAATTAGAAAAATGGACTTTCACTCTGTAAATGTAAAGTACTCGTGTGGTGGATAAATCTCTCCACATTGCAAAAATAGCCCTATAAATACAACACCTAGATATCAATACCACAAGTGTATTGGTTTGGACAAAATAAAACAAAATATTTTTTAAGTCTTATCAATGTAATTTATCTTTTTAAAACCCGAATGCATTTTCCTTAAACTGATAACATTATTCATGGAAATGTTGTGTCATAAGAAATATCCTTCTTTTTTCATTCATTTTTGTAAAAATCACTTTTCAACAAAAGTCTAATAATAGTCATAAAACTACAGTTAAAACCTAGTCCTGGGTCAACTTAAATATATTTAAATGTATAATAAAATATCTCTCCACTATGTTGAAGTTATTTAGTCAAAATCGTCATACAGATATACGGTTAATCAACATTCTTGTTTGTTTTGTGTCACTTGGTTAACGATATTTTCATTCAAAGGACCTAAAAATGTATTACAACAGACAAATGATGTTTATATATATATGTTGAAAAAAAATCTAGTGACGGAAAACTTGAATAAAACACAATTTAGTAATGTATCTTGGTTATAACAGTACTTATTTCATACATAGTAACATACAACTTTAATAAAGCAGCATGCTGTAACACAGAATTGAAAAGGAAGTCAAAGACTTGTGCAAATGTCTTTCTTTCCATTAAATTGTTAAAGTAAAGCATAATGACATTTACAACACGTATACGTATACTAGTTACTAACAAGAAAATAAAAACACTTATAAAGAGTTAAATGAGAAATAAAAGTACACCAAACGACGAAAAAGGTGAAAATAACAAATAATGTGAAATCATATTGAATTGTTATTGAAAAAGGAGAATAGGTACGGAGGAGAAAAGAAATGCGCGGTTTTAAGTCTAAACAAATATTTTATACTAATTGAAGTTTGATTCTATAATAGTAATGTATCTTATCAATGAATATATATGTAAATCAGTAATAATGCCAGAAAGCCAATAAGGCGTGTATTGTATGATAACTTCCCTTCAATGTCCTGTTCTCATACAAAGGCTTACAGCGTACAACATGAAACATGCATAGAACAAAGACAATAATAAGATTTAGAAGGCACGTGGAATACTTCATCATTTCTGTGTTTTGCACGACTTTCGCTTTTTCTAAGCAATTTGTAGTCATTTTCAGCAAAGAAAAAACAATTTTGTGGCCGTCTTGCACAGAAATGCGAAGTAATAACATGCGCATTACATCGTTAGAGTGACAATGAGACAAGTTAATGTGACATTTGAAAAAGTCAGTAAAACTTGTTCTGACAATTGTTGTAGGCATTGTTCATCAGAAATAGAATACTGAGACCATTCAAAATGTTTATTATACACGAGGGTATTCATGGTAAGTTTGTTATATAATTAACTTATAAGCTATCTATAGCTTTTGACAGTTTGAGAATTTATAATAATTAAATTCAACTAAGTTTGATATGGATTATAAATGGCGACAATGAAGAGCATAACTTTAGTGAAATGTATGCTATGCACTAATAAAGAGAAACAGAAGGAATATTGTCTCCACTATTTCTGCGGTATTACACACTCAGAACTATGCACTTGGAAAGGGAAATGAAATAATGTTAGAAAGTAATCACCATATCTTGAACGACTACGAATATTATTTAAGATATTAGATTTTATCGTATTGATACGAGCATAGACGCGGACTTCAATATATAAATATATATAAATAATTCACTTGCAAAACAAAACGGAAACCAGAAACATGTTTCATCCCCCTATAAGGCAGATAATACTGTAAATGCATATTTGCTTCATTTTTTATTCCTTTGATAGCTAGTTTTGCAAAATGTTTGGTTTAAACATATTTTATTTCGAACATTTTGTACAAACAAAATTATCATACAATATTGAATAACGAATTAAAATGTTTGCAGCTATATGTTACGAAGCTCAAAGATAAACGAACATGGTAAAAACTCATCAAAACTGATTCTCAGGTTTAATGTTTTCCCTGAAATGAAAATCAAGAAGTTCAGGGTATATTATTTCAAACAATATGCTAGAAATGTAACAACGACACAAGATGAAGAAAAATGTAACATGGGCAGTGTAGACAATGATAATAGTATAAAGCTGTACGTCTCTGACGATTTTGTTCTTTAAGATATACATTGAAAAATATTAATTTAATAGCTTAATTTAAAATACGAGAGTGTTTAAAATCCAATTGTAACATACTTCATATAGAACTTCAACAAATGAATGAATGTTGGTTTTTCACAAAGTCAATTGTTAAACTTTATCGGAAATTAATAAGTGAAATTTGTATCTTTCAAAATGATTGAATTCGCATAAAGATTTGCTCTTTATAGAGAATACTGCAGGCCTTCTGATTTTCAAATTCAAACTCCTATCTTTGTTGAAAAGAATTGCTGCCATTTCTCATTAAAATTGAAGATTATAAGGTATCAGTCAATTATTTTTGAAAATCCAATGAACATCTTGAGTATAATAAAAAATCACAATTAAAGTACCTTGCTTTTAATAGATACGCATAAAAACTGTAGTTAAAATCGACATATTATTTTTGTTCTAATTAAAGCTACATCTTCATGGTTACAAATCTTAGTATATAAAATTCAATTTATTTATATAGTTTTCCTCAAATAATATGCAAGATTAAAAGTTTATAGTTTGATATTTCATAAATAAAATTATTTACGAGATTTGGGTTATCTATTTGAATTTTTAATGTCAGCTTTGGTTGAAATGGAGTACCAGTAATAGCCAAAATTTTATGTCTGTGATTTGATATCAGTACCAAAATCAGTGCAGTACATACAGTACCAGTCATGTATGACTGTTGATAATTGATGTATACATGCATGTGTCGAGTTGACCATTTTCAAAGGTAATCAACAATAGCTGGTAAAATTTTCAAATAACTTTGTCTAAATAACATTGTACTTTTTATTTTGATTGTTCTCTAGTTATGTTTCTAACACACGAACTTTTTATGCTCAAAACACCTTATCATTAAAGCAGTTACCTTTTTGGTACTTGAAACTATACATTAAATTTCTTTGACATTTTCTAGAACAAAATAATTCATTTCAAACACTTGGATGTACGTATATCATCTTAATTAATGCTTAAAGAGTAATTTACGCAAAATAAACACTCCAAAACTGTCAAATATGTAAAATACGAGGGGTTACCCAAAAATCCGTGGGCTTTCTTTGTTGCGTAAATATATATTTGAGATATTAATTTGAAATTCTTACACTGCTTAGAAGAATTAATAACAAATAAACACAGAAAAATCATGATAGTAGCTTTTTATATGACAACAATATTTAATTTTACATAAACACATGTCGGCGACAGCGGCGCACTGCACAAAGTTATTGACGGTAACGTCATAATAACGTACAACTTGTGCTTCAACGTTACGCAGTCAATGACGGTTACTGCTTCTCAAAGTAATGTCCATCACTAAATTTCTTATGCAACTTAAACACTAATGATCGTGAAATTTTATTTTCTCTGTTCTGTTGGTCTGCTGATTTTTATCAAATGTTTTTGTAGATGTCATTCCCAAATTACAACAAAATTTTATGATCGCGCAATTTTCTAATTACCGCGTGTCCGTCATTTTCCCGTTGTAAACAATATCGGCGTCTGGCGTTTCTAGCGATATCAACAAAAATTAACGGAAAGGACGGCCATTGTTTTAAAGAATTGCTTAAACGACATCATAGAAGAAACATTTGATGTCTAGCGGGTTTTCTACGTTAATTTTTTAGTATTTTAGCAAGAAATATACGATGACTTACTGTGCTTTTTTACCGTGAGCCGGGTGCCGTGTATGTGCTTATTTAAAAACATTATAAAATCATTGTTTATTGGCACAGTTAACTGTTCCTTTAAAAATATGTTGATAATATTCTACAGGGTATTTTGATAAACTTTCATTACAATACACGTTGACGTTCAAGAGATATTAAAAAAGTCCACAATGTTTTGGATAACCCCTCGTATGTATCATTTTAAAGATATATCTTGTTCAATCAAATACGTTTCCCTATTCGGTAAACAATTCAAGTGAGTTACTTAAATTAACATTTTGTCTATTCCTATTTTGTCAAGACTCCTTTGGTTACTTTTGATGCCGACATTAATTTTTCTGAGATCTTTTGACGAAAAAGCACCCTATTAATTTGAGAAATTTAATTTTCATGAAGCAGATACCGACATAAAACGTTTCAAATGACGTTAAAAGCAAATAAATCTTCAAATAAACTTTAACTACACAATTTTAACATTAAAGGTCCGTGTTTTATAAGGATAGGGCACGTTTAAATCAATGTAAATGATATAAAATGTTTTGTTTTCCCATGAATTTCATTATTTTTTGAATGTTTTATTAGGCAATTTATCAAGACAGGTTATTCCATATTTCTTCTAATTGTTAACCTTATTTTAAATATTTTGCTCTTTATAGAGAATACTGCAGGCCTTCTGAAAAAAGGAATAATAGAAATTTAGAAAACATTTATTAGAGATTACAAAATATGAATAAATATTAAATCAATTCGAAGCGTTGCATATTTAAATAAAATTAAGATCTATTTTCTATTTTTATTTCTGATTTTATCTCATTACATAGGGAATACCTAAAAGATAGAATAGCGGCTAATACTGTATGTCCTGACACATTATACATATATGTAATTATGTCGTGAAAATTAAAGGGATTCGATTATGGTTTCATAGGAAATGATTTTTCAAAATTTATTTTCCATTGAATGTGATCTACAGAAATTTCTTGTTTGCAAAATTTCAGATCATTTGCTCACATCATTTTTCCACAATAATCATTCTAATGGTGGAAATTGATCCAAAATTTAAAACAAAAACCCTTGCAACGCTCATATCGGGCTACGAATAACACAAAAATACTATCTTCAAGGGGCAATTATTTCTCAGTGTAATATTTTGCATATCTTGTATAATATCTTACATATAATTCTGTGTTAAAAGCCCAAGCTGATCTATGTAGGACATTCAAATTTGATGTTTTAAGCTTTTGGACCTCAGTGGAGTTCCTTAAAATAAACTATGTAACTACTGTAAATAGTTGTTCGGGTGCACGAGGGTAAAATAGCAATTACTTGTAAACAGAATTAGGTTTGCCCACCAAATTGTCAATTTCATAGCGAATAGACTACAAGAAAACAATTAAATGGCATAATAATACATGACTGGCTGAAATAAAATCATATTTAAATGGTAATTATTCAAACAAAAGTTCCTTTTTACTATCATCGCCACTGTTATTGATATTTTATAGATTAAAGTCTTGTTATTTTATTGTAAAATATTTGTGATCAAAGCAGCTGTTATGGTCGTAAAAAGCAATTTATATAAAACAATACCCCTTTCCAAACAAAAAGAATTATGGGATCCATTTTTAACACTTCTGACAAATGAAGGCCATTTTAATGAATGTATGCTAAGGACTTAAAACAATGATATTTAATTCTTGTAATTCTCCTGTACGATAAAGTACGAGAAACAGGTTTGCATACTATTTACAGACCAGGGAGGCGATTTTAAAAGAAACTGTGTTTTTTAATCATTCGTCCTGTATATTTTTGCCTTTTTGTAAAATTTGTTTTGATTTGTCCTTTACGTAAAATTTTGTGAATATTTTAACGACAATTCTCCGGAAAATTTCAACTAAGAATTACAAACTTTGAATTACTGATACTGATGTAACCAATGGTAAACATCATTTTTCAACTGACGTTTTCCATATATTACAAATGTTTCTCTAATTCTAACGTCTTGTACTTTATTGAATTAAGCATCAAACCTGAAAAATATTGTGACTGAAAAACACTTTCAGCTATTCGTACAAATATTCATGAAATGGATGCTGTATTTCAAGAAATATGAAAGTTAGATTTAAGCCTTACCAAAGAGGAGTCTGTTCATATTGTGAAATAAATGTTCCAAAATTTTTTAACGCGTACGTCTGCACTTTTTAACCTACTTAGAACAATTTTCATTGTAACTGAACTATTTATTTCTAATTCAAATATTGATATATTGATCAAACTCAAAATAATTCCCGTTTTGTTGCATATGTTTCTTAGAATGGCTCTGTTTTGAATATTTGCCTTTTGCATTACTATCCTTTTTGCCTCTCATGCATATAATGGTTTTGCTCATTGAAATTGTTTAGGTTGATTGTCAGTATCATGCATTATTGAGAAATAACTTGTCAAGATGTCTATTATATCAGCCAAACGAGTAATATTGAGACAATAAACTAATTAATATGTTCTTTGTCAAAAACTGATTTTTTTATTTAAGAAAATTTGTGATGGTATTTGTGATTTGCGCTTTAACTAGTCCTTTTTATGTTTTTTTTATGATTTTAGTTTTAAACGTTAGTTTTACTTGAACATGAAATAAATATTAATAAATTTCACTGCCATAGAGTTCATTTCTGTCTGACTGGCATGCACAAGTTTTTGTTGACAAAACAACATTTACAAGAATCGTCTTTATTCAATGCAAAAGCCAAGCTAACAAAAACAACTAAACAACAAAGTGTAATATTTCTAAATGGTAAGAAACAAAGTATGTGAGACAGTTAAGACCGGAACAATTCACTGTTATAGTTCTTTGAAACTGCACTTCTTCTAGAGGCCTTATAAATATGTATGTCTAAAGTTAATCTGTCAGGTACTACAAAGGTTACATTTTGAAAACATCAAAGTACGAAAATGGGACGATAAAACGGATCCAAGTATAACATTTTTATTTTCACTACACATTTATGACTCCCTGTGTATCACTATCTAAAATTTGAAATCAATCTTAAAATAATTTTCAAATGAAATACCGAGTATGATAAAATAGGATAAGGTACATTTATATTTCTTGTACTTTGCCTTATACATGTAGTTTGTTTCAAGTCAATTTATTTGATTTATTTTGATCTATATTCCGTTAAACAGATTTCAAATTAGAATCCGGACAAGATCATTTCAATACTCTTATATATCCGTATAAATCATATGATACAAAATCTTGAATTTATGGTATTAAACTGTATCAAATGTTTTCACAAGATAACTTAATACCAATTTCCTAAAGTGCTGATTGTTCATTATTAAAGGTCATTTGGAAAATATGACCTTGATAGAAAAAAGTCATTCAGGGCTTAATGCTATATTCGGGAAGTATAGCAGCGTTGATTATCAAGTTGTTTTGTCGAAATATTAACATATTCCTGTATCAAAGTATCAGTACTACAAAGTAAAAATACAATTTCATACTTGACATTGCCAGTGAATGTCATTAAAAGCTAGAAGACATTATTGAAATACTAACATGAACGTTTTGTCCACCCATTGCGTTTGTTTGTTTTGTATTATACATATCCACTTATCAATAAAAAGTTATAGTTAGTGATAACAATTTTTTCAATTAAGTATTAAGATCAAGGCCATACCTGAATTTATCCACTTAAAGATTTTCATCCTTTGAGCTGTTTTTTAAACTACGAATCAAATTCATTCATTAGCAAAAAAATTGTATGACTAATATAAGCAAAATCAATTGTTACACATTTGAAGACATTGATTAGTGGGATCAATTAAAAGATGGAACTTTTATATTTTGCTGATGATGTTTTGTGATTTTAATCTAAAATAAAAAGATATAGCCATTAGATACAGATATGGCAGACTATCCCTCCTTGGGGCATTGAGAAGCAAAAGCTTAGTTCTGTTCTTGTCAGTAAGTAACCGACCCGGGAGCCAGTAGTAAATACGGTTTGGTTTAATTCCTTTGTATTTACACCAAAGACAATAATATAATCAAATATCGAGAAGAGACAGAACTACATCCCAGGACAATTTCCTTGATTGATAAAGAGGAAATAGAATATATTGTTTCGCACAATGTTAACAATAACATGCAAATGATGCGTAGCTCGAAGTTACACTTACATGATAACGACACATCATAACCCATTAAAGGTGTCTCAGCGTCTTGTAATTGTGTTGATTGATATTTTCTTTAAAGTCAACATTGTAAAGAGAGTGATCCATTTAGCGATCAATAATAATTTATCTAATGTAAATCAATAGAAATATGAATAAAGTTTTACACTGAAAAAAAAATGTAACAATACAAATTAAATTGTATTATCTATACAGGTATAGAACCTCTACAAATCAAATGAATGTTTTTTCTATACCAAAACCAATGTCAAACTACATTTTAAACATACAATTTGAACACGTATCCTTTTAATAATAAGATTCAAATAAAACATTTTCTTCATAGAATTAGCATTCAAATTCAAATACAATCTTTTGCAGTTGCTGCAAATCAAATTAACATTGATAATGTTAGGCATCATGGTCACTTATTTTTGTTAGTGTATTAAACAGCTATTGAAATATAAAATATATACGTGAGACCCGGTAACGGTAGAGTAAATTTATTGCAAATTTGTTTTGTATTTTCTATTGAAAAGAAATTTTAAGAAAGTTATAATCGTTTTTTGATCCAAAAGTATATTTTGAAAACAAATGTATAACAAATGTATATTAGGAAGAAGGGAGTTTTCCTGGTTTTTATCCGTGTAATACTTAAAAACATACGAGGCTATTATTGATCGCGAATGAAAATGTATTGTTTGTAGCAAATCAAATTTTCTTTTTGGCGTAGCTATATAAAAATAAAATCATTTTAACATTTAAATAGAAATAATGAAATAAATATATTATACATTAGAGAATATTTGATACGAAATAATATTTCACAATGATGTTAAAATGTAAATGTATTGTTACCTTTTTCCTGTTAACTCACAATTTTACGATTGAAGGGCATATATAACAAAAAATTTAAAAGAATGCGTTATACATTTTTTGTCATACGGAAACATAAAAAACATCCCCACTGACTTATAGCTTCTTTTCTATACACATATTTTGGTAGATAAGCAAAGTAATGAAGACGTAATTGATTTATTGTTAGAGGCTGTTTAATCTTGAATGTATACTGTATATTTCATGTATGCAAACGGCATGCCATGTTTGCTGTGCGTTTAATTCTTCATTGTTTTATTATCCAATAAAGCTGAAAGCAAATAATTATTGGGAATTCGTTGCAATTTCTGGTCTACAAAATAATTTAAACGTTCAGTGAATTATTTATCAATTGTAGTGATTTTCATAGCAATAATAGCTAAAGGAAATATTCTTTCTCTCTTAAATATAATGGGAATTGCTTGTCTTTCATGATTTAAGTATCATCTACAATGAAAGTTATCGTTTGAAAAAGATGTTTTTTTGTGTGTTTTATTAAATAAATACATTGTCTTACAAGATACGACTTTCAAGTGAGAAATTTAAATGAACTTTTTATCTAGGTCTTCTTTTTGTCAAGACGCCTTTGGTTTATTTATGATGTCTTTAGATCTTTTGACACAACTTTGAACTATATATTGGATCAGATTTTGTTTTCAATTCAATTTTCTCGAACCAGATACCAAAATAAAACGTTTTTGATGATATTAGAAGCAAATAAATTGTCAAAACAATTTTCACTCTGCATACTTAAAGTGACATTATGCCCATCTAGGGGTATACATGAGAGAACAAGCGAATGTCAAAATAAGTATTCATTTTGCCATAATTCCTTTTAATATAAATAATTACTTCACATTAACAATACACAACCCATGGATTAAAACGAAATTATCATGAATTTCCACTAACATTTACCTGTAACGTTCATAAAAACAGTGGGGCAGTCTTTGTATATTTAAGACAGATTATAATTTTATCCTAAACATTTTGCAATATGAATCATTTTAACAGTAAATCTTTTGAAATATATAGTCATTTCAGCTCAACTTGACTATGAAAATATGAGCATAATGTCACCTTAACATTTAATATCTGATGTTATATATGGTAATTTATCAAGGCATTTTATCGCAAATTTATTTTAATTGATACCTTACTTTCAATAATTCAATTTGTAGACAAAACACTACATGCTCTCTAAATAAAGTTATAATGACAGTTTTGAAGTAAAAATTGTGAAACATTAAAAGCATAAGTTTAAAGTATAAGTCAAAGTTCAGATCCATGTGAAGTGTTTCATATCTAAATAACATTAAGACCTAATTTTCTGTATTCACATTCACCGCTATTTTTTCGGGTAAAAAGCATCAAACATTGCTAAAAACCATCATTTAAACATAATGAAATTTATGTTTGCCTTTTCTAAAGAAGTAAAACTTGATTTGTTTCTAAAGCATAACAAAATTAGTCATAATCACCAATGTACTTTAGAATGATCATAGTAACTTTCATTGTTGTGTACTTATATGAACACTTCGATTATGATTGGTTTATAATATAAATTACAAATATGTGTACATGTATTTCTGTTCGTAAAATGATGAATATATTATACAATTAATATATTATTGTGTTGATGACGAGGTGAAAATCCAAGTCTTTGGACCAAGCTAATGTGATATTCATTGGAACCGAAGGATGGTATAATTGAAATTTAAGTCACATATATAAGCCTTACAAATGATGAGTCTGGAGAAAATGTAAAATAACTGTTTCAATATTTTTCAAATTCAATAGTTTTGCTGTACTCAAGACAATTTTAATAACTAAGTGAACAACTTGTCTCTTTCAAAGATTATTATATTCATTGAAGTTAATATGATTCCCATATTGCTAAAATTGTTTGATCTGTTTTGAAAAGTCATTAACAAATAGTTATTTTGCACCTCATTGAAATTGTATCCCGGTATAGTGACAGGTTTATATCTTATAAACCAATAAATCGTCAAGGTTTCTAATATATCTACAAAACGAACGATACCGAGTGCTTAAACTAAACTACTTGACGTTCCTTTTTGATATAAAAATAGATTAAAAGAGAAGATGATTCCAGAGAGAAAATTTTAAACTCGGCCACGGACGCGCCTGACAATTACTCTGTCAAGCATTATAGGTTAATGCAAACGGTCAAAGCTATCCAAAAAATACAATAACACTTTTAGGGGCTATTAGTCTGCAAATAATAGAAGATATAACGAAACCGTAAGTTCAACATATCATGCGAATTCCAAGCAAGTGTGGTTAAAATGTTATTGTGAGTCCCACATACGCACGCCCGCACGACAGACGAAAAATTACTATATATCTGCTTGTTCACATAATGATCACTGAGCTAAAACGATAAACTCAAAATCCGGTTTCATCGAGTCTCTTCATGAGGTGTACTGAAAAGTTGTACATATCTCACGCCACAATCACCGACTTATAAAGTATACAATCATCAAAACTAAAAGTAGAAAAATTCGGACATATATCAATATTTGTGATGATTTATAGATGTCACACATCACTAAACACCTACTGTCGAAAACATAAAATGCTAGATATAGTTGTCTCCTTATTTTGATCAGTTTAGAATCCATGAAACATCATGCTCATTACTACAAAAAACATCGTACTATGTCTGTCTTTCTGTCTGTCTGTCTGTCTGTCTGTCTAAAGTAGTAAACATTTTTCTTCATTTCAAATCGAAATCGGTTAACACCGACTTTCAAAATCAAAATGCAAATATAGATTAATAGTTTGGACGTTTGAAATTATTTCTTGCACAAACAATAAAATAGACGAGTTTTCACTAGAATGAATGCTAACAAAATGCCATTTAGTTAAAAAATAAACGAGCTTCCTCAATCCTCACGACATCATTGTAAATCTTGATTTGCTTTCAAATGTATGCAATAACGGATAACTTACTTGGCTTATAAAAGAACATTTGCAATTTTCATTCTGATTATATATTATGTAGTGAAAGTATTAAAATGCATTTCAAGAATACAAACAATCAGAAATGTAAAGTCATATTGACAGGTAGCTGTGCATGATATTAACGTGACATGATGATCATATTTTCATTGTCAAGTTGAGCTGAATTGACTTTATATTCCAAAAGATTGACTGTCAAAATGGTGTTTGGCCAACAATCGATATTGAATAATGTTAATGTCTGCCTAAAATATAAAAAGACGGCCCGGCTCTTTTTATAAAGTAAGCGTTATAGGTAAATTCTATTGCATATTTACATAAATTTCGTTTGGATCTGTACGTTATTTATTGTTTATTTGAACTTAATTATTAAATTAAAAGGAATTATGGCAAAATGAACACTTATTTTGGTCTTCACCCGTTCACTCACTTTATACCCTTAGATGGGCATAATGTCACTTTAATATGTCTTATTATATATCAAACTATTTCTTGAATAAAATAGATTTATTTTAAGTCTTATAAGCACTGTTGTGGAGTTATACAATGCCCCTTTTCTACTTGCTTTTATTTAATTGTCCAGCACTGAAAAAAGTGGATCGCGCTGTCCAAAGACAGGTCTTGTTAATATTACTGTAACAGTATATAATTTAACTGAATAAACACAATTGTGTAGCCGTTCCATTGTTTTATTGGTTATTTCTATTTTGTTATAAAGTTTTATATGTGCATCGTAAAGTCATAAAATATTGATATTTACATCAAGGGCAATGATTATAATCAAATGTTGGAACTAGACATAACTTCGTTTCCGGACAATTTCCTGGACTGTCAAAGAGGAAATAGAATATTGTTTCACACTCTGTTTACAACTATAGGCAAATGATGCAAATCTTTAAGTTAAACAAACATGCTAAGGATTTATCAAACCCGATAAAAATTGTCTGAGTATCTTGTAAATGTGCTGATTGTTATTCTTTGCTTCATTTTACCTTTAAGTCAATATTGAAAAGGTAATCAAACTGTCGGCATCCAAAGATGATTTTTTTGTAAATCAATAGATTTTCACTATAAAACAACATTTAAATTTTCCAGATTTTTAACAGCCGAAATTTAAATTAAGCTGTATCGTATGAACACATCAGCGGATGTTTCTCAATTCACAATTTTACCATTACCCTGATTAAATGTTAGATTCTGCATAAGCCGGTGCTATGGGGCGTGGACGGTAGTTTGCAATTTACAGTACCGTCTATGAACAGGCTCAATTAAGCCTTCAAATCTTCAATTTTGCCGTTTTGGACTTTCTTTAGGGATTCTTATTTCCTCTGTTTTGCGTAAACACTTAACTCTTAATATTCTTTATAATGGTATAAGACTTCTACAAATTTAATGAATGTTTTTTTCTTTACAAAGAACAATGTCAATCTATATTGTAAACTTACAATTAAAATAGTATTTTCTAATGGTAAGTGTCAAAAAGACTATTCCCTTCAAGGAATTGGCATTCATTTTCAAAATCAATTATTTTTTGAAGTATTTGCTGCTAATTTAATTTCACGTAAAAATTATAAGCCATTCACCGATCTCAGGTTGAATATATCTACAATATTAAAACCTTTCAACAATAAATATCAAAATGTAACCTTTTTTTAGCGTTTTCCTGTACTTCAATTTCACACTTGGAAGGACATATGTCACTTTGATTTTGAAAGAAGGCGTGATATATGTTGTTTTTTTTTAAAGGAAACATAATAACCAACTTTTTAAAGAAACGTATCCTATGCTCATCTTTGAGTGAAATATTTTACTCACAGAACTTTATTGAAATCTATTAAATATTTACTGAATATGTTTAATCGAAATAAAAAATAAAGAATAAACTAAATATAGAAAGTTGCATTTCCTATTACAGGGCAATTAAAGTTGGTCCTTTCTTTAAAAACTGCCACCTATAGTGTGTATAGTTTTATGCATAGATTATCTATTTTGTGTGAGTCAAAATGCATGTATTTTATATTTACAAAGAGTCAGTCTGTGTAGCACTTTTATCAACAGTTTCTTATATCAAATTTGAACATAGTATCTTTTACTGACTTATATTATTTTTCTTCAAATATGGCATTTCTGTCATACGATGGTTTTGGTAGATAAAAAAAAGTAAAGAGTAGGCATTAGAAACGTAAATTAAGTAATGGTTAGAGGACTTTAATTACACATGTTTTATGTACAAATATAGCGACGAAACAAACGAAATGTTATGTCCTTACTATAATATCAATATATACCATGTATACGGATACCTATGTTTGCTGCACGTTTTATCTTTATACTTTTATTTTCCAATACAAGGCAATTTAGAAATAAATGATCATTTGGCATTCGGTACAATATCTGGTCTACAAAATGATTAAAGAATTCAATGACATATTGCTGCAAAGGTATAGTAAATAGGAAATATCACCCTTTTTCCGTAAAATATAATGACAATTGCTTGCCTTTAATCTTTAATTTATCACCGTCAATGTCATACATTGTTTTAAAAATATTTCTTGTTTGATAACATGCATTAATGCATTGGCATGCATGATATACGATGCACGCCTTTGGTTTATTTTTTATTTTTATTTTTTCTAATATCTTTTGACGAAAAAGCACACACATCAAACTATTAGTTTGGACAAATTTTGTTCCGGATTAAATTCAATTTTCTTGAAACAGATACCAACATTAAACATTTTAGATGATGTTAAAAGCAAATAAACTTTCAAATGCATTTTCACTATGCATGCTCAACATTTGATGTCCTTTGGACACGTTTAAATCAATGTAAATTATATAAAAATGTTTTGTTTCTCGAGAATTTTATCATTATTATGCAATTTATCAAGACAGGTTATCGCATATTTCTTCTAATCGTAACCTTATTTTCAAAAATTCTCTCTTTACAAAGACTACTGTAGGCGTTCTAAGAAAAGTAATGGCAGTTTATAAAATCATTTATTAGAGTTTGAAATATAAATAAATATTCAAATCCATTTGTATTTCATATTTCAGTAAACTTAAAAAGTATTTTATTTGTTCTGTCACTTTGCCTTTAACTGGCACATTGTATGTAAGTTTTGCGTGAAAAATAAAACGCGTTTGTGCGGCCATAAATTTATTTTTCTATCCTGGATTAAGACATGAAACCGGACAAAAACTCGAACACGTTTAAGTGTAGTTAACAGAAAAACACGATAGAAATATGATTTTTTAGAGAATAAAGATAGGCTCATGGCCTACATTTTCTTCCCTTTGTTCCTGACCAATTTAGCAAAATAAGAGACGTATCATAATTTAATGTCAGGACACCATCTACAGAACCATCTACCACGACAATCAATGAAAAGGCTAAATAAAACAGAGCCTGCGACATTCGTTTCAAATGTGTCGCATTCGGCTTTTATAGGGATTTTTTCTCTATTTTGAAATAAACATAAAGTAAGCCTGAAATTAGTAAGCATAAATTGTCTGAGGAATATAGAATATTGAAAAAAATGAAAACTATGTAAAAGACTATTGTTAAATGAATACTTTATAAATGCTAATAATTATCAACTACTTTAATGTTTAAGGTGACATATACATAAGTTAACTTCATTTGAAAATTTACCATCCGCTGACAAATGCCTGATAGCTGCAATGGACGAAACAATTGTCCGCGTCTTAGGATTAAGAGGTGCACGGATTAAAAGAGAAATTAATTGTAAACACATTGTATAGGGTTGCACTAGATCAATTTTCTACTTAATACCAAATAAACAACAGAATTTTAATACTTGACTGGCCTAAACGAAATTATAGTTAAAATGATAACTACTGAAACATGAACATAAATTGATCATATTTAGCTGAAACTTACGCTTTTAATACACAGAAAAGAATTTTATATGATTTAACAATTTCTTAACGAGCATTTTGATATGACCGAGATTAATCAGTAGATAGTCTTGCTTTCCAAAAAAATATTATGTCTGTACTTCATATTTAAAAAGATATATAAAAAACAAGAACAACAAGGAATGTTGGCATTAAATGAACGCATCACCAACACAGGACCACTGGCAAAGGAGCCCAGCAGGACAAAAAACAGGACAGGGCACACAAGCGAAAAACAGACGGAATGTCATAAGAAACCATTCGAAAATCAGTTTTGTGACTGAAACACTCGTCTTGAATTATAGGTTTATGTAACTCAAAGGAATTTCCGTTCTTAATTATTACTAATCTTCGAAAGTTTTGATCTTTCTTTTAGAAATGTTACCGTTTTTTAACTCACAATTAAAACACAGGTCATGCTCTTTAATGAAATTGTGTAGGTTGATCGACAAACCTAAAATTATTAAGGTGGAACACTTCCTATCTTTTCATACAAAAAGTCATGAAGTGTATGCTGTACTTCTTTAAGAATATTGAACCTTACTGCCGATGAGTCTGTAGATAATGAGAAATAAAATTTCCAATAATTATCATGTCTGTACTTTGTATTCTACTTAAAACCATTCCAATAACACTGCAACCAAACCACTTTCATTATTTGAATGTTTATGTATTTTTAATTAAACTCAATATAATCGTGTGTCTGTAAATGTTCTGTAACGGCTTGATTTCCTGTTTTTGACTTCTTGTTTGTCTTTAGTCTTAAGTTTTTTGCATAAATATTGTTTGTCTCTCTTTGCAATTGGGTAGGTTGTTTTTTTAATCTTTTATATTTTAATTTGAAATTATAAGTGTTCTTTAACATTTATATGATTATAGTTGCAAGTTTCATATCGAAAAGGAAATTTTGTACTTCTTAATTACAAAAGACAATCTCTTCAGTAACTAAAACTATTTTATTATTATATATCATTATTAGAATTTTATGATTTCCCTTTTCGAATGTTTGTTTCTCTTTGACATAAAATATATTTGTTTCAACATTTGAGATACTTTTAAGCTGGATTTACTTTACTGCGAGAGAATTCGTTTCCATCGGAATGACATTTGCAAGTTTTCATTTCGAATTATAGATATACATGTATTGTCTAAATTCAATACAGTTGCAAATCGAGGAAAAACTATGAGGTTTTGGGTTTATATTTTTGAAAACTGAAACAAAGCATAGGCATTTTTCAGATGATTTAAAGGCACAGTTCTTCTAGCCGCCTTATAGGTATTAAATCTTAACTTTATTTATTGCATACTTTAAAATATACATTTCAAGAAATTTAAATTACAAAAAAAAGAATAAATTTAAAACGGGACCAGGTAAAACAATGCAATTGATACTTTTATTACTAACTGAGTATCTATCTTATTAAAAGTTTGAAATCAATCTTTTGAATAATCTTCCAATTTAATACTTGGCATGATAAGAATGGACAAGGTAGAAATTAACTTAGTAGTTAAAGTTCTTGTTATTTTTACACATATTACTTTCATACCAATAACAATGTACTTATAATGCTGATATGTCAAGGACAACTAATGACCAATGTCAAACGTTAAATATAAACTTCAAAATGTTTTCCCGTCAATATATGACACAAGGTTAGCAAATCGAATACATTTAAAAAATATTATCTTGCCTGAAAAGGTTCAAATACGAACAAATATTTCAATGAATTACAGGTCTTTTTTCAGAATTTAAGTACAGTTCTACAAATGACATCGACAGTTAATGGGGTCATTTAAATGATATAACTTTTTTCTTATTTGGTATTTCTCAAAATTCGAAATACTACTTATTTATAAAACATATTGTTTATATTTGCAAAAGTTAACCATTTCCCCTTATAGGTCAAGTTTAGGTCAAGGCCATACTTGAATTTATCCACATAAATGTTTTGTCCTTTGAGTGTGTATCAAATTACCTAAAAGGCAATAAATCTAATGAGAAATTTGAGAAAAATAAAAATTTTACATATAAGGGTTACACAAATGTTGAACTCTATGACAATTTGAGAAAAATCTAAATTTAACACATAAGAGTTACATTAATGATGAACTATAGCTAGTTCAAAGATGGAACTACGATCTGTTGCTGATCGATGTTTTGTGTGTGTTTCGTAATTGAAATGAAATAAAAAAAAGACATTCTTATGGAGATATGGCAAACTATCCCTCTCTTAGACCTATTTAGTGTTCATAATTCCATTATGCATGATGTATACTGTCCCATGCTCCTATAGAAATACAGGTCTCGTCAAAATAATAGATAAAAACTACTTTCATAATGATTACGTCAATTTACTTTTCTGGCCATCAGTGCCAATTATTACTCCAGTAAAACATGGCAGAAAAACGCACACAAACCAAGTTCTACTTGAAATACAAATTGTCCGTTAAGGAGAGATTACTCTGCAAGTCATGATAGGACCAGGAAGCTTAAAAACCGAGTTGCCTTGAAAGAAATTATATCATTAGGATAAATATATGTCACTTATGACATAGACTGCAAACCTGCAAGTAGTTCGTCTTTTAACAAATCTGCCGAAATAAAATTAATATGAAGCCAAAATATTGATAACATTTAACATTCTTTATATTGTATTGTTATCATAATAATAGTACGGTATTGAAATGGATTAACACGATTATGTAGCGTTACATTTGTTTGACTATCGTCGTTTGAATTGAAGTTAAATATATGTGCATCTTATAGCAAAAGTATTTGCAGTGAACTTATTTTATAACTTTGCATTTATATATAGGTCAATAATATTATTAAATGTCGGAAATAGACAGAACACCGTTTCAGGACAATTTCCTTTTCTGTGACTGTCAAAAAGGAAATAAAAAATATTGCTTCGCTCAATTGTTTCAATTATAGGCAAATGATGCGAAGCTCGAAGTTACACTACCATGATAAGGACTCATCATAACAGATCAAAGGTGTCTCAGCATCTTGTAATGTTTTTATTGATATTCTCTTTTTAAGTCTGCTTTAAAGTCAGAATTCAAAAGAGTATCAAACTTAGCGTTCAATGTATATAACTTGAATAATGGAATTGTGATTGGCATATAACGCTGTTTGTGCTTTGTTGCTAGAATTTTAAAATTGAAAATTCGAGCTATTGCCTCGGTTGCCTTCGGAAAATCAACATCGAAAATATATATTTCTATGGATTGCTTTCATATTTGAACACGACATCCATTCGGAAAAGAACTTTAAGTAGACCAGACTTTCATATATATATTGAAAGTCAAATGTTTGACCTGTGCTGCAATTGTTCTACAAAAAGCTGTATCCTTGTAATGCGTGGATGCATTATCTTCAAACTTGGAAACAGTAATGCGTAACACCAGATGACTTAAATGAATTTGACTTTTGCTTATAAATGACATTGACCTTGAATTAAATTTCATATCATTGTCTCATATGTCAATTTCATCCGCAATCGGCTATATCTTATTTATAGTTGTACTGCAATCAAAATTGTACATAGCTATACTTAAGAAATATTTAAAAAAGGATCAAATGAACATGATCTTAAATTCATATTTGCATTGAAGGTCAAACTATTAACATTTTCTTAAATTGAAAATAGCTTTGTAATAAGAAGATAGATTCAAAATTGGTTTTGACCCTAAAATACTAAGACCGGCAAATATAAGAATTAAAAAAACATATTTCCTCTTAGAATAGAAGTAAACTTTAAATATTAGAAGAACTGTTCTTCGTATATAAACTGTGGTTTCTTATAGAAATAAAAAATCTGGAAATGGGGTGATCCCTTGGAAGTATAAGAATAACAGCATTAAATGAAATCTGCAGACTTGGTTTGTTTAAGTTCATGAGTGATAATGTTAAAGTGCAACATCTCTCATGCCTCCCAGCACCGACTTAGATGTAGTCAATCTTCAACACTTACGTGCAAATATCAATAATCCCGATGGAGTAAAAAAATATATCAGCACTAAAGTAAATAAAATCTAATTTAGAAATTTGCATCCTTTTCAGTGTATTTCCAACAATACTGAATTTGCTTCTCTGACCAGGCATTTAAATGAAATGGGAACTCTTTCTGTTACAAATACAATCTATTTTGAAAAGGTGGCTGTTATGTTTATAGTTATGATCCCTTAAATTATTCGTGAATGCATTTAAAAGGAATTGAGATAGTTCAGCTAAATATGTATGCGGAGGCTTGTTTATTTTGTCAACAACATTACGGTATTGCAAATCCACAGAAACGACGGTAGGGATATGATTTTCCCTTTATGCAAATGATCATGAATTTTTTTACAGTTGACATCGAGAGAGAAAGTTTGGACGCTTTTTTTTAATAGAAATACAAGTTTCTAACATAGGTTATTACATGATATTGTGGGTTTGTGAGGTTATTTTCATAAGCAAACATTTCTATCATTACCAAATGAAAAACATCAAATATGAATACAATCAGGGAATAGCGAGGTTCAGTTTCAGTAAAACTCGGACAAATATGACCAGCGACAAGGCATCTAGCAGGACAAGTACATATGAAAGATCTTCGAACCGAACGATCTTTACATTAGCAGTTTCAACACATTGTCATTGTTTCATCTATGGTTAATCAGAACAAATGTAAGTTACTTTATATGAAAGGAAAGATCAACATGGAAGAGCGGAATTCACTAAACACAGACTTCCCACCCTGCTTAACGGTAGCCAGCCATGCACAACCGGCTGTAAGGCACCAAACAGGACAATGAACAACATGAGTGCACAATGACTGAGCTAGTTTCAAGTCATTTTTTTATTAAGCTTTACTTTAATTCACACAGTTATCGATTTCTTCATCTTAATTGCTATGAAATGCTATTTTTTTGTTATTTGAAAGGAATTAACTTAAAGTTACTAATGGGTAATTCAAAGACAAATATCTAGTTTTTTGTTTCTTTCGCAAAGTTATATTGCTTATAGATTTTAACTTTCCACTGTATTAAAATCTGTGTTGACTTATAGAATTAAAAGGTTACACATTACGGATATTGAAGTTGGAGAAAACTTTTCAACCATCTCTGTTAGAAGATATTTATTTACCATATACAGAGAACATCTTGGATAAGAATGCGAGTTTCAGTGCTTGTTAATAACTTTTATCTGTATATTTGAATATGAATAACATTTTGATGCCCATGTTCGTTTTGCTTCTGTTTTAATTTAAACATATTTGATGTCTAATTAAGTTTTGCCGAAACATATACCAACATTAAAAGTTATATATGTTTTTGTTAAAGGCCCATGATGCCTCAGAAATGTTCATATTTTATTTCTCAAAATATATTTTTTTTTGGTATCTGATTAGTTTCCGAAAAACACTCGTTTGCCAAATAAATGTATTTTATACTTTTGTTCTGTTGGCAATTTGTATAATTGTAGTGAATTTGTATTTTGTATGAAAGACAAAATACTACTTTTTTACATTTAAATTCCTTTTTCGACATATTTCTGCAAGTTCATCCCTACTTTCAGTTGTTAAACATCCTAAATGCCCTAAATTCATTTTAAAAACATTATTTAACAAATGACATTCTTAAGAATTGAAAAAAATGAGTTTCTGAGGCATAATGCGCCTTTAGAATCAAATAACGTTTATAGTAAATTTAACTTTTTTATACTTACCTCTAGGGTTCAAGCGTGTAAATGGAAAGAACATTTTTATATCCATGTAAACAAAAGGGTACTAAACAAGATAATGAGGTATCTAAATATTGGTAGTTCACAAATTAGCGTAAAGTTATGCATTTTTGTCAACCTGAAAACATCAAATGATAAAAAAGTGTAAATTATATCAGTTGTCTTCGTTGCGATATTCCTAATATCAGGGAAGAGAGACGTCAAAAGAGAGTCACAAAAACAAAGCAAGAAATAAATATTTTAAACGTGGAGTTACTAGCAATGAATAAATGTTCATTCACATTGCAAAACAAAATTGTCACAACTTCTGAAAAATTACTCATTGACCATTTGAGAACCATCTTTTGCTTCTGGGCAATTAGTGTATTAAAGAGGACAGTATTTCGTTCAGACAGAAGCACATTTTTCACACTATCATGCCATGTTTATCAGTATAAATTAATACGTTAAAGAAGAAGCTGAAATGTAAAAATTATTGAAAAGGAAAACTTTGCAGTATCCCATTTCTAAAACTACAAGTCTTCGAATAAATTATCCTGAAGGACCACAGTAATATGGCAACGTTAACGAAGAATGGGACAACGTTTAACAGTTGTCAGAACGGACAGATTGCAGACAGACGGACAGACAAACAACGGGTAAATCTTTAAACATCCATGGTTGTAACCAGAATATAACTTTTTGTAATTAAAAGCAAAATTCTTAAGTGCCCAATATGCCCCAGAAATGGTTTTATAATTATTTGTCAAATGCCTGTCAGTTTTGGTGTTCTACTATTGTTACCAAAATCGTTACTCATTGGCCAATCACCCGAACCGTCTTTTGCTTCTGTTGCTTTCTGGCAATATAACCATTACAGTAATTTGTAAGGAATCAAATACCAATTTGTTTAAAGGAACTCCACTGAGGTCCAATAGCCTAAAATAATAAATTTTGAAATTCTTTCTGAAATCAGCTGGTATATTTAAATTTGAAACCAAGCAATAGATGATACATACATATACACCGCATTAAATTGATAATCGATTTTTTATGCGATTTTTGGCCGATTTGAGTAACGGTTTTCATTTATTTGGCCAATTTGCACAATAAAATTGATTATTTCTAGAAAACGGAGTGAGCGAATGATCTGAAGTTTTGTACATGAGTTATTTTTCCAGATATACATCCAGTTATACAAAAATATTGGAAAAATATTTTCGGTCCCTTCATTTAAAAAAACGTTAGTGGAGTCCCTTTAAGATAAAAAAAATCTTCATTTATAGTCAGTTGCAATAAAACATAATTACAATAGCTATAAAAACTATTTTCCGACATTACAGACTATCCTTTAACATGCAAACAAACAACCTGCATAAAAAAATAGATTAAGAAAATAAATCATTTATCTATGATAAAAGCTGTAATATTAAGATAAATAAACACATATGGATAAAATAATAATTTATTACAAGCAAATATCACAATACAAGCAAACATCACAATGTAATACAATATAATAAAAACACTTTATCTAATGGACAAAATTTAAACAAATTAAAATGAAAATGAGAGATCAATCATGTTTCAGTACCAAGACTGGCCCAAGGACCAACATGCTGCTTGAACATATATCAGTGGCAGTAATCTGATATATACTTAACCAAGAAAAAATAGAAAATATGTTTGTGTAGAAGTCGCTGCCTAAAAACTGAAATAAGACAATGTGGTGTAGAATTAAAGAAGAAGGAAAAATTAAAAGAAAGACAAGAAAAAGATTTAAAAGCTGATTATCCCCAAATAAAATTAGAGAATGGCAGATCAGAGGCTACCACACACTCAAAACAAATAAGCACAATACAAAGCACATAAGATAAGAAACACATAAGAAATATTATTGGCCAAAGACAGCGTTTCATTATGTCAAACTAACACAGATAAATCAAACAGAAGTAGCTACATTAAGCATAAACGTTTAACATACATATAAAGAGTTTTTAAAGCCAATAAATACAGACCAATGCAAAGCAGTTCGGCACACATAGAGCACTTACATTTAAAACCAATCCGGGTCTGAATATGTTACCTGAATTCGCCATAATCCGTTTGTGTTCAGCTCGTTCGGGAGGTTATTCCTGACTTAGGTGGCTTCATAGTGGGAGCTCTTCTTGTCGTACGGCTCTATATTTACTCTTGGAATGTCTAAGAAATATTGATTAGAAGAATGTACTGAAATAACTTCCTTTACATGAAATATTCTGAAAACATTTAAAAACTTCAATTGCTAGCTGTCTTAATCTACTGACTTGTAATATTGGCATGTTAACTTTACTTAAAAGAAATACATATGATAAACTGTAGTCCTCAAATACTGTCTTCAATAATCTATATTGCAGTTTGTCAATATTCTGTTTACTACAAAAATGCCATACTAACAGACAATAGTTAAAATTTGAGCGAACAAAAGATTAAAAAATTGATTTTCTTTGCGTTTTTTTAATTTATTTCAATATAAGATTTGCATTTTCCTGGATTTTAATTTTTAATATTCAGTATAAAATGACATTGCAATAGTCTTAAAGTGATATGAGAAACACAATAATCAAAATGGGTTTCCTGTGAGGTATTTTCTGATGGTTTTGATTTTCAAATTGTTTAACATAGCTGTGCGGCATTTACTTTTGATGTCTTCTATAAAATTTTATGTATCGTCTTAGAATACGCCTAGATAACAAATACATCTTTCTGTCTCGATGTCACCACAAGCTATATTGATTTTCCTAGTGTTACATTTGTCAAGTTGCTGTTTACTGTAAAACATGACGAATTCAGTCTTTGATGTATTTTGTTCTACTTTATTTTCAGTCATCCAGTTATTTATTGTAAATGGGCATTTTTCAATTTCATGGATTGCATTAAGATCAGAAATTGTTGATGTAGAACGGAAGCCTCTATTTACTGTATCGTCAACTGCGAAGCCATACACAATGACAGTTGGTGGTATACATTAATTCTCATTATTCTCCAATCAAACAAATAGGACAATCAAGTGCATTATTACTAGATATGTTCACAGCATAAAAACAAATGCTAACACGTCATATGACGTCAACAAAATTACATCTACCCTCAATGTAGTTCAACACATTTTTATCAATATTCTTTTTATTAGCATGTTAGAATTGAAATAGATATTAATTTGTCTTGCATTATTATTCAATAATGCACGGTTTATCATTCAAATGTTTTGAAATTGATCACTAAGACCGATATTCATGTGCATTTGAACTCGAACCGCGCATTATTCTACAACAATGCACTCAAAATTTATATTTATTTCCTAAATAACGTTCCTTGTATGTCAGGTACAGCAAGAGAGCAAGGCAACTTCTCTGGAGAACACTATACTTTCATGAACTTACAGGCGACAATGGTGAATTTACACATTGTTGGCAACTGCAAATACGCAGATAATTATCGATACAGTCATATTCTGCTGATTTACCCATATTTCTTGGGTCTTTAATGAAAAGAAAAATGCAAAATGTTGAAACATCTTAATATTTGAGTTTGAAAGAACCTTAAAATTATTAGAAACACATATCTAGTAGGGCTATCATTGCATTTAGTGAAATAAACCTTACATCGAGGAATAAAGATAAAAGAAATTGTGAATGGGACAATAATTGAAAATGGAACAAGAAAGAGTTATAAATTTTTGGCACAACTTGGCTTTTCCTAAAATATATCAAGTTTCAATTCAACTCATTACATTGTTAAGTTCAAGAAAATCAAATTGCAATTAAAATGGGTAATTTAGAGTAATAAATCTTTGATACTATACTTTTATAGTGATTATATATCTAATATTACAGTTATAACTTTAACAAAATTCTGATAATATTTCGGATTTTGTAAATTGTATAAAGGGAGAAAACAAGAAATAAATCAGCAAAGGTTTTGATAATTGCAACTGCACATTTTTGTTTTGACTTCCACCTTAAATTTTAAGTCTGCACCATAAATTGTGTTTGAGTTATAGTTTGCATAAAAAATACAAATGAAACAATAATAAGTTAACATGAACATGGTAGAGTTTTCACATACTGGCTTATCCTGAATTCCACCTGTCTAAATGTCAGATTTAAATATATTGGTCCGTAATGAAAAGTCTGATTTACCATAAATAGTTATGTTTATAGCATTTATTATCATACGTGAAAAAATAACCACGGAAAGTTATATATGAAAAATGTTAGTAAGTAATAAGACAAATTCATATATGAATACAATTTTGTCAAGCGTAAAACAATATACATCGCTAATAGCCAAATAAAAATGATACACATGTACAGTTAGAAATAACATTTAAAAATAAACAGTTTTCTGAAGAATTCAAGTTCAGATAGGAACAAAATGACTTGTTCTTATCAATAATATAGTTATATAGAAAAAAGTGTGTCCAATACAAACATTTAGTTAGGGCACATATAGTTTTCTTTGAGTCTGACGCCAAAAGACTATTTAGCTTATTCATAATCGGCCAATGGCAGTAGTATGGTTCAAAATATTTTGTTGGAAATATACATGTATAAGGAAGATAATAAATTGTTCTAAAACAAAACATTATTACTAAATACTGAATCACTTTATCAACACTTTTTAAAAAAAAACGTATCCAAATAATGCATTTCTATAATTTAAATGATATTTGAAATACTTTTTAATAATATATACAATGTAGACCAATCCTGTTAAATAAAGTGTTATGTTAAGACAATTGTTGAATTGTTAACAGAGAGAAATTTAAAAAAAATGATTTATTCAAGTTTTATTTATTTTAGGTGTTATAGACTAATATGAGCGGCCACACCTGAACATGTTTATGAATATATTTTTACACCTTCCAGTTTTGGGTTTAGGTTTAGTACAATACATTCCTGTTACCTTTAAAATTTCGTCAGTATCAAAAGTCACTGTTACTTTGGGCTCAAACAGTTTAACAGTCCGTACATCTTTTTTGTATTGTGATAGTTACAATCTTCTAAAGAGGAATGTGAATAACATGCTTTCATAAAATATTGCAGATTGTAATATTTCCTTAAATCGTAAATAATGCTTTTTGTTAGGTATGTTTTCCGAAACAAATCAAAGAAAGAAATATAAATATTTGAATAAATTATCTCGAAGGACCAGAAAAATAAATCAACTTTAAAAATGAAGAATGGGCCAAAATTTAAGAATTGTCACACAGTATTAATCACCTAGGTAACATAAATCTAAAACAGGAAAGAAGCAAATAAGACAAAGGTGCAGACCTTCTTACAAGAAACAACATGGCAATTTGTTTTTGTTTTCATTAATGTTAATAAACATTCCATTTAAAATAGTACAATTCGTTTCTTAAAAATAAACTCAAATGTATTTCGTATAACGTTGATTTATTGTTTCGGATATTTGAAATAATATCTTGCTCAAATCGAATTTTCTACAAAATAAATGAAAACTATATGTCACTTAATGAAGAATAAACTAGTTTCCTAATTGCTGCTGACAGCGATGCTAATCGTGTTTGCTTCAGAATATCTGCAATGAGGGATAATTTTTATTTGATTCGAAACATATCAGGTGTAGACATCCTGGCGTTTAATGCAATAAAAATAAAAAACAGTAATGATTAGCTTTAGCTAAAAGACAGAAATTATTCATATACAGACATGCTGCTTTTAAATATCATTTTTCTTTCATTTCGTAAACTTTCCGGAATACATATTTCAGCTTTTTTCGTGTTATAATCATGATTATGGGCAATATAATTTTCAATAAATGCTTTGCACAATGATATTAACCTATTTACATTGAATGAATACATGTAACATATCCCAAACGAAATATTCGCCAAAGAAAGGTAATGTCAATCGTAGAATCAGCCGAGATTTACATTACCTTCTCAATGGTGAACATTCCGTTCTATCATCCTCAGCGAGATATGACAATTAGTCTATAATACTAAATATAATCTAGCAATTACAATAATAATAAAAATAACAACTTCAAGTTAAATCACAACATCGAAAATGATCTATTTCTAGCAAGTTTTAACAAGTATTTTGCGATGACGACCAGTAATTTCCAAAAATTCTATCTTTAGACACATTCTATGGTAATTATGTTAGTTCAGTCTATTTGAGCCTTAAACTATATTTAATGTAATATATTACGAATGAATTATTTAACGCTGCGTATATGGTTATTGCCACAGGCAAAGTCACGATGAACAAGAAAAGAAACTTAACAGTTTCATTTTGTATAACGACGAATGTGAGATTGTACCTGTTGCTACCTGATTTTACTGATTAGTTTATATTGTACTGATAATACTGGTCCCGTTTCGACATACTTTCATAGTTTGTTTATAACTTAAAGTCTCTCAGAAAGCACGCAAGTCTTCTTTACTCACTTTTGCAATATCTCTGCTTTCGAAAATTACAGTCATATTGACATAACCTATGATTTTGAGCAATCTAAGATGAACAAAACCAAACCATAACATGCACATTTCAGAGTTTGGTCGACAGTTTGATTAGAAAGTCTTGACATTTTAAATGTCAATAAAACGTGTTCTGTCAATCATTCCTGGCATGTATTATCAAAATTCCATTCAAACGCACAGAGAGATTTGCCTGCAATGTTCGATCAAAATGTTTGTTTCATTTACAAAGGAAATTTAATTACATTTAAGTGATAAGAGATGCATGAACATTCCTGTCACAGTTCTTTCAAGCTTTTAAAGTGATATCAATATGGCCTGTTCAATTCATTTCATTGTTATTATAACGAATAACATTATAACAAATGCATTAAATGTTTCTTTAAATTAAGAAATTATAATAATCATTATTTGTATTATAACTATTATCATTATTATTATCATCATGCTAAGATAATCTGAAACTTTTTAATTAAAAATCACATAACAAATGTTGTGTGCCCTTTTCTATGTGTTTTAATGTATATACAGTCAAGAAATGAATGAATAGGAATATTGCAAAAAGAATCAACAAGTTTTTCCATAACAAGCTTATGTAACTACAGAGTACGTTTTTATTTACATAAGGAAAGCTTTCAAAGCGCGTTAAAGAGCTGTGAAATTTGGTATAGAACATATACCTAATATTGCATTACATATTGACACACCTTTCATAATTGGTCGAGTCTGTTGTAAAATATTGGGTTTTCCTTTCTAAAAAGTCAGATATCTATGCACATTTTGAGGGTTTCTTTCGCGAAAACTCTTAATAAATGCAACATTTTATTTATAGAATCTGTAACAATAGACCTATATATAAAGCTTCTGTAAAACTTCAACAAATCATTTTTTATCCTTTGTATAGATTGCTTGTCAAGCTCATGTTGAATACAAAATGTTGATCTAACTCGTAATAACATAGTAACATATTTCACGGCTTAGGTGTATCATTTGATAATTATTATTAGTTGCTTGTTCAACTGTTAAAACACAATTGTAATACATGCCAATCTTATTATAACCAAAAATCTATTATATAACAATTCAATCATTCTTTCAAGACAGACACACCTATCAAATATACCGGCAAATACACACACAACTGCTGCTTCCATTTGCGATTCATAGCAAATTCATGTGACATTATAATTTGGAATCTGTATATTATGCAATGTAACATTGTTATGAAAAGGCATACATTTCTAATCTTTAAAAGTAATGACCGATGTACAAAGGCGGCTACATAGGCAACATCAAAGGCACTCACTCAAAAGAAAATTAACCGTATATATTTCTAACCGTCGGGGTAAATGATGCCAGAACAATAGGGAAAGTAACATTTTAAACAAACATTTCTTCATAGAACAAATGAGAAGAAATGTACATCTATTTAAGAAATCGATGAGACATTCCTTCTGAAACTGCTTGAATGCACATGGGGAATAACGCTTCAAATATATTTAATGTAAATATTACGAATTATTTAACGCTGCATATGGTAGTTGCCAAAGGCAAAGTCACGATGAACAAGAAAAGAAACTTAACAGTTTCATTTTGTATAACGACGAATGTGAGATTGTACCTGTTGCTACCTGATTTTACTGATTAGTTTATATTGTACTGATAATACTGATCCCGTTTCGACATACTTTCATAGATTGTTTATAACTTGAAGTCTCTCAGAAAGCACGCAAGTACTTCTTTACTCATTTTTGCAATATCTCTCCTTTAGAAAATTACAGTCATATTTAAATAACCTATGATTTTGAGCAATCTAAGAAGGAACAAACCAAACCATAACATGCACATTTCAGAGTTTGATCGACAGTTTGATTAGAAAGTCTTGACATTTTAAATGTCAATAAAACGTGTTTTGGCAATCATTCCTGGCATGTATTATCAAAATTCCATTCAAAAGCCTGAGAGAGATTTGCCTGCAATGTTCGATCAAAATTTTTGTTTCATTTACAAAGGAAATTTAATTACATGTACATTTAAGTGATAAGAGATGCATGAACATTCCTATCACAGTTCTTTCAAGCTTTTAAAGTGATATCAATATGGCCTGTCTAATTCATTGTATTGTTATTATAACGATTAACATTATAACAAATGCATTAAATGTCTTTTCGTTGATGCTCTGATGCATTTTTTTTAATAAACAACCTTCGTTAAATAAAGAATTTGTTATGATGATGATGATGATGATGGCGATGATTATAATTATTATTATCATTTTTAATATTATTATTATTATCATAATTATTATTATTTAATTTATTATTATTATCATCATTATTATTATTATTGTTATTATTATTATTATAATTATTATTATAATTATTATTATTATTATTATTATTATTATTATTATTATTATTATTATTATTATTATTATTATTATGTTAAAAGAACCTTAAACTGCTCAATTAGAAGACACATAACGAATGTTGTGAGTCCTTTTCTATGTGTTCTTAATTTTGGACAGTGAAGAAATGAATAATTTGTTGCATAAAGAATCAAGTTTTGTCCATCACAGGCTAATGTATCAAATGAGTATGTTTCATTTACATAAGTAAAGCTTTCGAAGCTTGTTAAACAACTGTAAAATCTGGTTTTAGATCAAGTTATTAAAAGAGGAATGGTCATTTATTCCTAGAGTTGTTTATTAGCAATTTATACTATTTTATACTATAAATTGTAGAGGAGGTTAGTATTGTTGTTCCAACATTCGAAGTGACAGGTAATGACAAATAAATAAGTCTCCATATCTTTAAAATACTGGTTCTGTTTTTCAATATTTAAGAGCATGCTAAATGCTTATCACTCAAAGAAAATAGCGTTGAATGTGAAATTGTATTTCATACAATTAAAAAAATATATAATTATTTAAAAATCCTGTATGTTGTAACATAAGCGAAATCTTATATATGTATATAATTATGCTGGTAAAACAATTTTCAAACATCGGAGAATATGTTAAATATGTACTGCAAATATTTGTCTATGTTATATGAAATGCATTGATTTCTTATTAAAAACTTTGAATCTAATTTAATCTGAAAATAAATTTGTAATTACCTCCCTTTATCAACATGAAATGTAAATTGGGTAATATCTTTACAAAAAATGCTTTTTGGAACATACAATTTTAAAATTCTACATTTGAGCATTATATGTATGATATAAAACCATAAAACAAATTGAGTTTCAGGATCTTTAAACTTTTCATGAACAAAACAAAGAAGTACAATGAATTACAATACTAAATATGTTATGGTCAATTCATCAAAAATATATAAAAATTGTAATTGATGCAATCTTATTTACTGCTACACACGGACAATATATTTCTCTTTATATTCTACTTAGAATTATTGAAATACTACGTACATGGTTGGAGGAGAGATGTTAAAAATAAATGGACGATTAAAACTTTACTTTAACCCAATTGTGATCTATTGTTAATGGATGAACCTAGCGAAACAAATCTTCAAGCAAGCGAAAGTAAGCAATTGATTTTCATAAAGAGAGTTGCTGATATAAGGCATGTTTAATAAACAAACCGATGAAAGTAGTTTCAAATTGCAATATAAATAAGACAGACATTACTAATACCGAGATACTTTACTGTTAGGTGTCAAAACATGTGTTCTTATTTGAAAACAGCGCATTATCTTTCAGTCAAAACTTATTATAGTCGAAGTTACGAAGTTACCTGTATTTCTTATAATTATTCTGTATTGTTCATATCATTATCTTAAGGTAATCATGTGACTTATGGCTCTGTAAAAAGAAAACATGTGGATGCTAACAGTCGTTTTAGAACATCATAAATTATTTCAATACATAATGTACTTGAAGATATGTTTTGGATATCGTAATGATATATTCTGTGAGTGAAACTTTTACTAAATTGCTAAAAGGATGAAATAAAATATGAAAATATTCGATAACAGATTTTTTATCTATAACTATAGCTACATATATCATTACTTGTGAAAACTTTACCTGGGTTAAATAATAAAACACGGTCAATGGTTAGTTAGTTGAGTGATATGTTTAAATATGCATAAACGTTTGCTGATATATTTAAAAAGAAGCTGTTCCAAAAATGCACAAATGCCTCCTAAAATGAAGAATAAAGATATTCCCCAAATGGACTCATATGCAATGATCAAGCAGTAAAAACAAAGAGGAAAATGCTTTGGTCAAACACATACGCGTTACCTGAAAAACGGCGGAGACTCGTGCATAAGCTAGTTGCACAATGACATCACAGCCTCGAACAGGGTATTTCCATTCATTATTGCATATGTTACTATAATTAGTAATAAAAATGCGTTTCTTTTTTATGAATATGACAAGCGAATATCCCGTATTTGAGCAAGTGTGCCAATTAGCCATATTGGCGCACTTGCCAAGTGTGCCAAAATCCCATATTGAGGCTGTTTCCGGTTATCACGCACCTGTTGTACAGTAACATCGAAAAAACAATTATATAAACAAGAATACAAACCTTAGTAAAACGGATACACGAGTAACTTTCCTTGAATATACAGTGCGTAATATTGGTATTTACGTTCCAGGAGTTGAAGTGACAAAACGCTTTAAGCGGAACATATCAGGGTTGCTCAATTTACCTTAATGTTCGAATCTCTAAAGTCGGTGCCAGAACATACCATCGAATAGCACACAAGCGGATCAGGGGTTGATAAAGTCTGTCGTGCAAATATGACCGACTAAACCGTTGATCAGTTTATATAATGAATTTTCTAAGTATATTAGGAACCGAAGAAAGACCATACTTCCGATTATGATTAGCGCAAAGAAAAAGCGGTAGAATTATTTGTCACAATATAAAAACATCTACACAGTTGATTTAGTGGCATCTCATGGTTTCTGCAAATGTTCGAAACTTTGATTTATGATTAGAAAAGACGCTGTGCTAGTGTAAAATTTAAGGAAAATAAATTATTCATGCTTAATTGTAGAAAGCAAAAGATCGGCTAAATACAACATTCTCCTTTCTCAAGTGTAATTAAAGGTGTAAATTAATAAAACGTCTACATCTAAATTTTGATATAAGAAAATCTAGAAGTAACAATGATTTGTAGAACCATCGATGTTCCATGAACTAAGAGGAAAGTTCCTCACATGAAAGAATTATACGTTCCTGTCGAAATAGCTGTGAGAGGCAAGTGGTTTTGAATTCAATTTTGGCTGTGACAGAACTGTCTCTAGGACAGGAATTTGGACAACAGTTCCATGGGTATTAAAAAAACACGAACATAACTTTCTTGACACTTGTCAATCGTTGGTAATGCATGGTCGACGAACATTTTGGGATGCCCAAATCTTGTTGTTACACTTGCGAACTGGTGTAAAATAGTGAAACCATCTTTCATCAATAGTCACAATATTACAGAAAAAACGGCGACTGTCATATTTAGGAAAACATTTTTAGTAAATTTTTATCGAGCGCATTTGACTCGCATGCTTCTTCTTCTGGTTAGATGTTGGCAAGTTGGATTATACTTTTGGCAGTTATTCGCCTAACGTTCAAATGATTCTTTAGAATCGTATTAGTGACCCTTTGATATCTCTGCGATATCTGAGTAAGTGAAAGTCTTGTATCTTTGCTTGACTTTATGAATGATTTTAGCATTAACAATGGGACTTTTTCTACTAGACTTACAGGCATCTTTTATTGACCCGTGCCAATTTTTTGAATTTATGCATCCACCTCGGAACAGTTGCATATGATACGTCAGTGTCGCCAGAGTGTAGCAGAGTTTTCTAATTTTACCCGAGCTTTTATGTAAGACCGTATTTTAGCATCTTTAACTCAGCGTTTTTCAGCAATATTTTACATGAGGCATCAAAATCGTAATAGGTTGACTACAAACATGATTGTGTTATCTTTTGAAAGCATATGCTTTGAAGCATAGTATAGTTTACACAAACACAAGAATCATGGGCTAAATTTGAAAATATACTTGATATTGCATGACATATTGACCCACTTTTCGTAATTGGTCAAGTCTGCGATATGGGCAATCTGAGTAAGTGAAAGTCTTGTATCTTTGCTTGACTTTATGAATGATTTTAGCATTAACAATGGGACTTTTTCTACTAGACTTACAGGCATCTTTTATTGACCCGTGCCAATTATTTGAATTTATGCATCCACCTCGGAACAGTTGCATATGATACGTCAGTGTCGCCAGAGTGTAGCAGAGTTTTCTAATTTTACCCGAGCTTTTATGTAAGACCGTATTTTAGCATCTTTAACTCAGCGTTTTTCAGCCATATTTTACATGAGGCATCAAAATCGTAATAGGTTGACTACAAACATGATTGTGTTATCTTTTGAAAGCATATGCTTTGAAGCATAGTATAGTTTACACAAACACAAGAATCATGGGCTAAATTAGAAAATATGCTTGATATTGCATGACATATTGACCCACTTTTCGTAATTGGTCAAGTCTGTTGTAAAATATTGGGTTTTTGAGGGAAAACTCCAATAAATTAATAAACAAATTTAATGCAACATTTAATTTATAGAATCTGTAACAATAAACCTATATCACATTTACATGCATAATAACCAAAAATCTATTATATTACAATTCAATAATTCTATCAAGACAGACACCCGGCAAATACACAGGTACACGTACAACTGCTGCTTCCATTTGCGATTCATAACAAATTTAAGTGACATTATATTTGGAATCTGTATACTATGCATTGTAACATTGTAACATCATTAATATCATGACAAAGGGCGACTACATGAGCAGCATTATTTAAAAAAAATTTAACCGTAAAAATATTCGAGGTGGGGGACCAACAACGGGAAAAACAGTAACATTTTCTTCATAGAACAAATAAGAAGAAAAATGTGCATCTATTTAAGAAATCGATAAGACATTCCTTCTGAAAATGCTTGAATGCACAGGGGAATAACGCTTCAAATATCACTGACAAAAAAAACTCCCTTCAATGTTCAATTTAAATGCCAGTTTCCGTTCCCGATAAAGATATAAATTGAGAAATTGTTCTTTTAGGAAAAATACTTTAGATTAATAGCATATCGTTCTAAATTTATTACCCTGCGAATGGAAAAGAAACAATAGATTCATCTGCTCAAGTGAACGTTTATGAACACTATCAGTTATTTTAGAATTATCTAGAGTCCATTAAGATTTTTATTAAACGTTTTAAAGGGCTATATATTTTACATTTTTGTATAGCTTGCATACAACGCTTTTCATTTTTTGGATCATCTTTTACTTTTAAAATGACTATTCTGTGGTGACAAAAGGTGAGGGAATGAGATGAAAATTTTTTTAAAAAATTTTTTGGTCCAAACCTTATCAATTTGAAACACGAGTTCTTTTTGTGTTCACCTTTTTCCGGGGAGGGGTGTATAAGTGTTTTTAAAAAAGCTTAAAACTTTTTTTCAAAGGGTCTAATTGGAATTTTTGCAATCTTTTGCTTTTATAAACCAAGCAGAAGATGATTAAACACTATCGGACAACGGTCGGGAAAAATAATTCAATTCGAAAGAAGTAAACATTGTGATTTGTAACATCATAAACGACAATGCTTGCGCCGAATCTGTTTCTGTTTAAATCATAAAACCAAATAAGCCAGATTCTAATCGTCCATTAACTACAAAGACGGTATGTTCTTTACCTTATACCTTAATCCCAAAAGAGTTTGATTGATTATCTGTTAATAAAGCGTGGAGGCAAAAATGAAAGAAGTAACAATCGGAACATCTGGGCTATTATTCAGAATAACCTCGGACTAAATACGGATTGACAATAGTTTTCGATATAAACAAAACATTGATAATGTATAATGAGTGTATATTTTTGACATTCCAAGGAAAATATTAAATTCTATTTCGCTAAAATCATGATAGAAAATATGTCTACTGATAAAACAAATCTGATTCAATGTCAACCGGTAGATATTTTGTACTTTCGGTTTCTACAACCATAATAACAAGTATATAAATAATGTACTGTTTGCTTTTTATCAGTGTATAAATCTACATAAATTAAGAAGACTTTTACTCCATATATTGGAATAAACCTAGCCTTAAATTACTGTTTGTGTCCATGTATAGTTTCTCAGCGTAGGTTGACCGATGGATATAACGTATCCATTCTGTGTATTCGAGGTTCTTATACGAAGTTTGACGGAAAGAGCCAAGAAGATGCGCTTTGGCAAACAAGAGGTATCTTTACAAATGATACTCGGACGAGGATGCATTGTTTTCATAGTATGTAATGATTAAATCAATGTTTCTGAATAGAACTGCCATGTTTACGTAAATGTAAACTTACACAGACGTTTTAATATATGCTTCATTAATATTCAAGGTTTTTTCTATAAATACAGTATTTATTTTCATCGTGTGATATGAAAATAAATATTTCACGCTAGTAAAATATGGTAATTTTCACATCACAAGATGAAAATAAATCCTGTATTTATAGACAAGAACTTGAATTGCCTGTTTATTATATTTTTGTCCTCTTTTTTTTTGACCTTATAATTCCTAAGAAGTCTCGTTTAATTTTGGTATTTGCTGAACTAAGAAGAAAGTAGTCCGGCAAGATACCAGTGAAAATACGGAAAATAGGTTTAACTGCAGTGAACAATAAATTTTTACAGTGAAAATACGGAAAATGAAAACAAACATTTTATTTCATCAATAATTCTCACTATTTCATTTATAAGTATACATGTATAATGAAATATTTATATGAATGGAATACATTGTTAATCATTATAACATTATGAACGCTGAGAGTACCAGAAAGGTTCGGGTTTTTTTGTTTGTTTGTTTTTTAATATTTTGATGCCATACACATACGTTTCCGTTTCTCGTTATTTTGGGCAAAATTTACAAAATGTCTGCTGAACTCAGTGAAAAAGGTTTTCATTAGAGAATTTATGAAATTTTTAAAGTTGTGTAAAATGCTGTCTGATTTTTGATTGGAGAAAGCCAGAACGATTGACAGATTTAGATAATTTCCCGAGAAATTTAAGACTAGAAAGTTTATTTTCCCAAAATCTCCTTTAGATTAACTAAATAAAATTTAGCGTGCATACGTTTCAGAAAGATCCTTTAGATCAATTTCCTTATTTAAGAAAAGGCCAATGAAAAAATTCCCCCCTATCTGATTTTTTTAATTTGTAATTTAAGATGACCAATGAAAATTCTGTTTTTTATATTCAACTCTTCCCTGGGAAAAGTGCAAACTGTCCTCAGACAGACTTCGTCCGAACCAATTATCTCCCTTTTAGACTCATAGATGGAAAAGGTCCCCTCTGTCATTGGCGGGAATGATATTAAACTATAAAAGACAGTATGTCTTTAATACTTTAAATGAAACATTACAATAATAATTAGTTCCATTTAGTTTAATCAACGACACATTGTACATGATATACGTAGATATAGACTTCTGACAATTCATTATTGTTACATAAAAAATACATGTGCCAAATATGTTATAGAAAAAAATAAAATAGCAGAGTTTAAACGTTTTTTGATATAAAAATCAATTATTTTTTGGTTTTATGTGAGTTTATTTCAGTGCAATGATGATATTTCAATGTGACCAAATATACCCTTATGTCACATTATTCCCATGTTTTCTCGTTTTTTTTTACCAAATCAATTCTTTCTGATTTTCCAAAAAAATGTTTTAATCACCGTGTGAGAATGTCGTTGTTATAATGCGGTAGGTCCAATCTACGCGCATACACTGTGTACTTTCTGAGGATACTGGGACTTGAACATATAACATGGTTTCTCCATTCCCAGTTCGTCAGGGTTCCCAAATCTAATAAGTCGCCTTTTGTGGCAGAATTAGGGTTTGTGGACCCTTTCAACCCACAAATCCAAACTGATGGAAAATTTACTTCCCATAAATTTTAAAGGTTTTTTATTTCCCTTTTCCCCCTTTTGAATTTCAAATTTTTTTTTTTAAGGAAATTCCTTCCCCAAATTTTTTAGTACAAATCTAACACCGTTAAAAAACAAACGGGCTTTAATTAAAAAATTTTTTTTTTTTTTATATTTTTTCCCGGGTATAATTTATAAGTTTTCCGTTTAAGAGATGGAAAAGGTTTTTTTAAAAAATTAAAATTTTGATAATTTTCGGATTTCTGCATTAAAGAAATTGTAGGGCGGGTTTTGTTTTTCTCGTTAAATTTTTAAGGGGAAAAATTAAAATACCTTCCTTTTTGGTTTTTGAAGAAAAAAGCAAGGACCTTTTCAAAGGTTTTTGTCTGTTTAAACATGTAAAAATGTCGTGGGAAACTTCCTGTTTGTCTTTTGGGCTCGAAGGTGGCAATAAGATATACAAGAAATTCGTGTAAATTAGCCCCAAAGAACAATAAAAACTCAACCTGTGGTTTTATCAAATTTGGGAAAAATTTCTCTTTGGGAACCCTCTGTAAAATTCCTCTATGTTGGGGTTTCCCCCTGAAGCTATTTCCTTTTTTTTCCAGCCTTACAAAAATTTCTTACCTACCCTCCCGCGAGCAGTTTTAAAACAATTTCCCTATTGTGTTTTAGCGGGGTTTTTATATCGTCAACTTTCTCCCCTTGTATTGGTTTAAAACAAACCCTGTCTGATAGTCACGGAGTCCCTTTTTTCCGCGTTTTCCCATTTTATCTTCATGGGCCCAAAAGAAGTTTTGGAAATTGGATGTTT